>NC_053433.1:101324185-101628870 GCF_007990345.1 Gossypium hirsutum | reverse complement strand
TAACTTGTAACTTTTTTTGAATATGCATGGTCATCCATAAGAATTTCCAACAACCAGTCAAGAATTTTTCATAATTACAAAAATCAAGTAGTTTAATATTATTAGGAAAAAAATCATATTTAAAGTTTAAGGTAGAAAATTATGTTGCAAGATCAAATGCATGAGGTTCTTTAATAAATGTAACACTCCTAACCCGTATCCATTGCCAGAATATAGTTACGAGGTATTACCGATCAAATCACATCAATATTACATACTTTAAACATTCATAATCAAAATCCATTTTATACACTCACATTGTCTCTTATAAGGCTCTACGAGACCTTAAAACATGCTTAAAAGAGGTTCGGGACTAAACCGATAAGATTTGCAAACTTTAGGAAACTTAGAAAATTCTCATGCATTCAAGGGTCACACACCAATGTGAATAGGCCGTGTGCTTCACACGGGCACCAGACATGCCCGTGTCACAAATCATGTGAAAACAGGGCATACATACTGACTTGCACCACACGGCCGAGGGCCCGTGTGCCATGGCCGTGGGAAATCTGGAGGGGTTACTGACTTGGGTCACACGGCCGACCACATGCCCATGTGCCAGCCCGTGTGTCACACACGGCCAGTACACGCCTATGTGTCTAGGCCGTGCCAAACCTGTAAGCTATACTGACTTAATTCGAAGGGCTACCCAGGGGACGCATGGCCGTCTAACATGATCGTGTGTCGCACACGGCTGAGACACACGCCCGTGTCTCTACCCGTGTGGACAAAAATAGGCTATTTGCGAAGCCAATTTGCCACCCTTTTCTCATACACACCTAGCAGTCAAAATGGTACCATTTCAATACATTTATAGGCATCAAAACATGCCAATTCATCTACAATTCATGCCATTTTATAATCAAACATTTCACTACTCAAATGATAATCCAAAGCATAGCACATTAATATATCATAGCAAACATTTTTCACCTAACTTCCAAATGCATAATCTTATCATCTATTTCCCCTTTAAAACATACCAATTCATCATCAACAAGCCAATCCACAACATGCCATTTTCTAAACAATAATACACCAATTGACAACTAGCTAATTTGAGCAAACTTATAATCATCACAACAATTATACAAAACATGCCAAAACACAATGCCATAAATTCATCATATATCACTTATCAAACTCATAAATTAAGCCAACTTAAATAGACAAATGCACACCAACATTTACATCAAGAACAAGCCAAATCTCATGGCTATATCATATCTTAAAACATATCATCTACTCACTAGCCTATACGTGCCATATACCATATTTACAATGCATCCAAAAACCAACAAGTTGATCGATAGTGTGATGACGTTTCCCGACGATCCCCAAGTCCGAGTTAGCTTTGATAATCTATAAAACAGGGAAAGAACACACAAAGTAAGCTTTAAAAGCTTAGTAAGGCATATACAAATAAAGTCATCATATGAATATTTGCATATCAATTCAAATATGCTAAGCATAGCTAAACACATTCAAGTTGTAACGCCCCAATTTTCGGGAATTCTGTGAATGTTGGCATAGGTTTAATTATGTTAGTGGGCCTCTAGAAGGCCCAAGCTTAAGATAGAAACCGGCAATTTTAGTTAATTTTTGTTCCATAAGAAAAAGAGGGTGAAATTATGAAATAGGACCTATGTGAAAATGTTTGAAAATGCTATAGGCTAAATTGAAGTGGCCAAATAAATAGGAGTGCAAAATAGGAGGATTTGCATGACAAACCTCCCATTTTACATGAAGTGGCCAGCCATCATGTTGTTGTAGATAATATGAGCACTTGATATCCATAATTCATGGTACAAATTGATAATGAGTTAGGTAAATGTTCCATGATAATGGATTAGGTAAATATTCCATGATAATGGGTTAGGTAAATGTTCCATGATAATGGTTTAGTTAAATGTTCCATGATGGGCATTTTATGTCTTTTGTATTAAAGAATTAAATGGATGAAATATGAAATTTTATTAAAAGAAAAAGGGGTGAAAAGAACAAAGTTTTGTCCATCTTTGTTCATCATAGCCGAAAGTTAGAGAAGAGAAAGGAGACGAGAAAGCTCTTGAATGTTCGGTCACTTGGGGAAGAAAATTGAAGGTAACTTCATGGTAGTTTGCTTCTATCTTGATGTTCATGAGTTCTTCTTGATTCTACCTTAACTCTTGAAGCATATTTTGGTTTTTAGTTGTGTTGTGAGCATTTAGTCATGAATTAAAATGAAGGAAATTGTTGTTGTTTCATGTTATTTTGATGAAAAATGAAAGATAGGTGAAGTTGAGCCAAACAAACGAGCATGCATGTGCCTTAGATGCTAAGGGGAAAAATCGGCTAACATGTTGTGTTTTAAAATGATGAAATGGAGATTATACTTAAGTAAAATCATAGATATGTGATGATTGATTGGTGATATACATGTTTAAATAACAAGCATGCAAGTTAGGTGTGAAAGAGTGATTTGGTAATAAATCTGCTTGGGACAGCAACAGTAACGTGACTTTGGAAAATCACCATAAATTGTGGGAGATGAGTTAGAAGCTGCATAAATTATGTAATTAAAGATTAATGAGTCTAGTTTCAAATAGAATAAACGAGAACATATTTTGAATTCAGTATAATGAGAAATTTGATTCGTAATGAAGAGTGGTCAGATTAGTCAAATAGTGAAACATGGAAAACTTTAAGAAAAATCTGGTATTGATTGGCCAAACCAAAAATTCTGAAAATTTTATGGATAGAAGATATATGAGTCTATTTTTAGGGAAAATTAACGACACTTGATTTGGAGTTTCGTAGCTCCAGTTATAAATGATTTAGTGACTGTTGCTCAGGAAGACAGCTTGCAGTGAAATTATGATTATATGGTAAACATTGACAAAAATTTGTTAATGAGTTGCTTATTGATTTCTTATAAGCTTACTATGATCTGTAGGTGTGGTTGGCCGAATATTGTAAGGGGTTAATACGTAGTTTGTATTTGAATAGTTAGATTAACGTGTTAGTAATCCAATTGTAGGCGGTTCGTGTGTGGATCTCGTCAGCATATCGTCGCAAACAGGTGTGTAACTAACACCCTCTTATAGACTAGATCGGCACAAGCCGAAAAGCCGAAATGCCAAAAATCTGATATTTTGAGATCTTGCGAGTGTGTGAATGCTCATGAGATTAAAAGTTTGATGTATATGGTAAATTAAAGTGATAAGACTGCAGAGTATGCGATTCTGTGCATTTCGATATTTTTAGGCTTAATGGGCCAAAAACGGGATAATGGGCCAACGGGCCCAAATTGGTAAGAAAACACTGTAAGTGTTTCTGATCGTACGTAAATGGCTATGTTATGTATGAAAACCTTAAGAATAGTTAAATTACTTGAATACCCCTATGTATGCAAAATTACCATTATACCCCTAGGGTTACTTTTGACTGAAAAGCATGACGATCTGATTCTGTATGATGTATGCCATGATTATATATCTGTTGCATGGGGACTTGGGTTATACTATGGAGGAAGCGTCCTGGTGGCTATGCCAAAATTATCTGATCTGGTGGCTCTGCCACATATATCTGTCCTGGTGGCTATGCCACAATTATCTAATCTGGTGGATCTGCCACATATATCTGTTCTGGTGGCTCTGCCACAATATCTGTATCTGGTGACTTCGTCACAATATCTGGCAGCCTCGCTGCGATTTCTGTGGTGTGTAGCGGTTGGGTGGGTCGAGTAGTCTCCCCACATGGTGTAAGGCTGGTACAGGGGTGTTATGGATGAATCTGGGTTGGGTTTCTGCATAAACATGTAATATCTGTTCCGTTCTGTTATGGGCCTATGGGCTTTATTCTGAATTCTGTTCTGGGCTAAGGCCAACTTATTCTAATTTCTGTGGTTTGAGCTGATATAGGCTATGGTTGGGTTAATTTACACACTGAGTTTCCCCAAACTCACCCCTTTTATTTTCATCCACGCAGGTAATCCCCAACCATAGTGGGCTTGGAGCTGGGAGGGAATTCGGAGTGGCCACCCGTTCTGAAAGTTTGATTTTCTTCTGGTGAACTGGACATCCTTTTATTTACGTTTGAAGTTTTGGGTTTTTAAATGTAATAAGGCCGCTTAATTATTTTTGATGGTTTTAATATGTATTACTAAGATAGGTATTACTTATTTTAACTGTTGAAATTGGGTAGCTTTAGGGCGCGTTTTCAAAAACAACAATTGATTTCAAAATAACACGACAACAAGCAAAGCTTCCGCAATGAAAGTATTTTCCAAAATTAATCACTTTTCCTAAAAATGACTTAGTCAAATCGGTTTCCTAGAAATATCCATGACGTTAAGGTGTGGCAATGGCGGTATGCATGTCTAGGATTGGATCCGAAGGGAGCTTGGTACTTAAGCAGTCTGATGGACTCACCACCTCTTTTCCGGTTTCCTACCTGGTGCACAGCTTCCATTCACTTTAACCTATAATGAAATTATCTTTTAAAACACTAAGTAAGTTTTTCTGGATCAACAATATAAAATGTTTTGAACGCTTCGATGTGGCATGTCGGATCCGGTCATAACGTCTGGGCCGGGTTTGGGATGTTACACAAGTTCACAAACCTCTCTCATTGTACACATATTCAATACCATAATTGAATTCATCAAATACTTCCCATTTCAATACTTGTATGAATCTCGTACGTACCTGAGTCACTTAACTCATTCACACATTCTTTATTGACTTGAATTTGCCCATTAAACCATTCAGAATCGTTAAGGATACTCGAAAATCACAATAGCTCGTACAATGCCATATCCTAGATATGGTCTTACATGTTACCACATATCGATGCCATTGCCCCAGATAGAGTCTTACACGAAATCATATAACGATGCCAATGTCCCAGACATGGTCTTACATGTAATCACATCTCGGTAATCCTAATGTCATGACATTAGTATCCTATACTATTCCTAAGGTTCGTACGAGAATTTCATATATCATAACTTCTTCGATTCTTGCTCATATTTCTCGTTCAACATTCATAGCAATTCAATGACAAATAAACATTTATAAATCAATTTAAAGGCATTTATTTGCCTATGAACTTACCTTGTATTCGGAATAAACGGACTTGATTGACTATTCAACAACTTTCGATTTTCCCCGATCTAAATCTGATTTATTTCGTTCTTGATCTATATACATTCAAAATTAATCCATCTAATCACCAACTCATTCAATTTAGTCCAAAAATACCTATTTTGGAATTTTTACACTTTAGCCCCTAAAGTTTCACATTTATTCAATTTAGTCATTGTTTCACAATTACACAAAATTAATGCAATTCAATTTAACCCATGCTTAGATGATTTATACTTGAGTCCATAGTAGCCCAAAAATTTCATTCATTCACACTTTTAACCCACATTTTTATCTTTTCACAAATATATCCCTAATTTGTATTTTCTCTAAAAATCACTTAACAAAACATATTAATCTATCATTTATCTTCCATTTTTCATCATAAACCATCACAAAGCACATAGATTCAACAATGGAACTTCATAAAATCATCAAAAAATTCAAAAATTAAGGCACGGGCTAGCTAGTACTTAAAGCAACGATCACAAAAACGTAGAAATCATCAAAAATCAAGCAAAAGACATACCTTAATCAAAGATTCAAAGGAAAAACCCTAGGTGAGCATAAAATGGTGTTTTTCACCTTTAAAATTTGGCTAAGGCATAAAAGATGGACAAAAATCATGTTTGATAAATAAACTTAATTTGTCATTTACCTATTTACCCTTAATAAATAAACTTAGAAATTTATAATGCATGTCCATAAATTTCCACTAACCTTATAAATGACATAATAACATCATAAGGACCTCACATTTAATCAGCCATAGCAATTAGACACCTTTATCAAATAAAATGAAAATTTTGCATTTTACGCGATTTAGTTCTTTTCTCAAATTAAGCATCCAAACGATAAAATTATTTCACGAAACTTTCACACATATATAATCACATGCTGTAAACACCAAAAATAATATTAAAATAATTTTCCAACCTCAGATTTGTGGTTCCAAAACCACTGTTCCGATTTAGCTAAAACTGGGCTGTTACAATAATCATGTCGAATGCAACAAAAGTAAACTTTAAATACCTAGATAAACCCATAAAATCAATTGAACTTTCAGACCATTGTTTATTGAAACTTGACCCATGAGAAAGCATGTCGCAAGGAAAAAGAAAATTAGTGGCATAGTTATTAAAAACATTCAAGGCATGCCTGCATATTTCAATTTCCAATGTATAATTATTTTTCTTACCTTCTAGTACCTGTGGAGAATTATCAATGTTCAACTTACCTCTTTCCCATAAGTAAAATTGTCTATCGATGGTAAAGTAATATAATTGAGAGTCCATCAATGGATCCTTGAAAACCTGTAACAAAGAAACACCACTAAACAAATTTAAGTTAGAGTTAGTTAAAACGTAATCATTCCTCACTTTTGTATGGGTATTTTCTTACTTTTCTCTTTCTTTTTCCACTTAAGAACTCTCCAATTTTACCTCATATAGATTTTCACTCACCAAATTTGGACCATTAAGTAGACTTTTATCACTAAAGGTCTCTTTTCTCTCTATCTTTTCACATAATTTTTCCTTACTTCCCATATCCCCCTCACAAGTATTATGAATATTCAATTCAGTACAATATATCTCAGTAGGAGAACATGATGACATTTCTATTTCATCTAACTTTATAGATTCAATGAAAGAATTCTCATTATCATTTTTTTCTGGCTCACAATGTAACACCCTTAACCTGAATTCGTCGCCAGAATAGGGTTACAAAGCATTACCGGAGTTTACAAAATTAATTATCTGACATTTCATTTCATCTAGCATTCATATTAGAAACCAATCAAAATTATACATATTGTCTCTTAAACGAGCCCTCAAGGCCCAAATTACGCATTAGAAACGAATAGGGACTAAGTTGAAAACTCAGAAAAGTTTTCAAAAATATTTAAAATTTTCAATACTGCAAAGGTCACATGGCTATATGGCCAGACCGTGTGAGCATTGTAGCACCCCAAACCCGGTCCAGAAGTTATGGCTGGATCTGGCATGCCACATCAAAAACGTTAAATTTTTTTTTTCCATTCTAAGTCCAGAAAATCGTACTTGATGTTCAAAAGATTAATTCATTAAGGGTTAAAGTGAATGGAAGCTGTGCACCAGATAGGAAACCGGAAAAGAGGTGGTGAGTCCATCGGACTGCTTAAGTACCAAGCTCCCTTCGGATCCAATCCTAGACATGCATACCGCCATTGCCACACCTTAACGTCGTGGATATTTCTAGGAAACCGATTTGATTAAGTCATTTTTAGGAAAAGTGATTAATTTTGGAAAATACTTTCATTGCAGAAGCTTTGCTTGTTGTCGTGTTATTTTGAAATCAATTGTTGTTTTTGAAAACACGCCCTAAAGCTATCCAATTTCAACAGTTAAAATAAGTAATACCTATCTTAGTAATACATATTAAAACCATCAAAAATAATTAAGCGACCTTATTACATTTAAAAACCCAAAACTTCAAACGTAAATAAAAGGATGTCCAGTTCACCAGAAGAAAATCAAACTTTCAGAACGGGTGGCCACTCCGAATTCCCTCACAGCTCCAAGCCCACTATGGTTGGGGATTACCTGCGTGGATGAAAATAAAAGGGGTGAGTTTGGGGAAAACTCAGTGTGTAAAATAACCCAACCATAGTCTAAATCAGCTCAACCCACAGAAATAGAATAAGTTGGCCTTAGCCTAGAACAGAATTCAGAATAAAGCCCATAGGCCCATAACAGAACAGAACAGATATTACATGTTTATGCAGAAACCCAACCATATCCAACCGTATACAACCCCGTACCAACCTTACACCGTGTGGGGAGACAACTCGACCCACCCAACCGCTACACACCACAGAATTTGCAACATGGCTGCCAGAACAGATAATGTGACAGAGTCACCAGATATAGATAATCGTGGCAGAGCCACCAGAACAGATATTTGTGGCAGAGCCACCAGATCAGATATTTGTGGCATAGCCACCAGAACGCTTCCTCCATAATATAACCCATGTCCCCATGAAACAGATATATAATCATGGCATACATCATACAGAATCAGATCGTCATGCTTTTCAGTCAAAATTAACCCTAGGGGTATAACGGTAATTTTACACCTAGGGGCATAACAGTAATTTTCCATACATAGGGGTATTATAGTAATTTAGCTACTTTTAGGGTTTTCATGCATATCATAACTATTTACGTACTATCAGAACACTTACCGCGCATACTTACCGAATTGGGCCCGTTGGCCCATGAACCTGATCTTTGGCCCATTAAGCCCAAATTATCAAAATCTACGAAATCGCGCGTACTGCAGTTTATTACTTTAGATTACCAAATATACAAACCCAACTATCTTACAAGCATTCGCACACTCGCAAATTCCCAAAATACTGACTTTTCGGCATTTTGGCTTTTCGGCTTTTGCCAATCTAGTCTATGAGAGGGTGTCAGTTACACACTTGTTTGCGACGATATGCTGATGAGATCCACACACGAACAGCCTACAATTGGATTACTAACACGTTAATCTAACTATTCAAATACAAACTACGTATTAACCCCTTACAATATTCGGCCAACCACACCTATAGATCATAGTAAGCTTATAAGAAAACAATAAGTAACTCATTAACAAATTTTTGTCAATGTTTACCACATAATCATAATTTCACTGCAAGCTGTCTTCCTGAGCAACAGTCACTAAATCATTTATAACTGGAGCTACGAAACTCCAAATCAAGTTCCGTTAATTTTCCTTGAAAATAAACTCATATATCTTCTATCCATAAAATTTTCAGAATTTTTGGTTTAGCCAATCAATACCAGATTTTTCTCAAAGTTTCCCATGTTTCACTATTTGACTAATCTGACCACTCTTCATTACGAATCAAATTTCTTATTGTACAGAATTCAAAATATGTTCTTGTTTATTTCATTAGAAACTAGACTCAATAAGCTTTAATTACATAATTTATTCGGCTTCTAATTCATCTCCCACAATTTATGGTGATTTTCCAAATTCACATTACTGCTGTTGTCCCAAGCAGATTTATTACCAAATCACTCTTTCACACATACCTTGCATGCATGTTATTTAAACATGTATATCACCAATCAATCATCACATATCTATGATTTTACTTAAGTATAATCTCCATTTCATCATTTTAAAGCACATGTTAGCTGATTTTTCCCTTTAACATCTAAGGCACATGCATGCTTATTTGTTTGGCTCAACTTCACCTATCTTCCATTTTTCATCAAAAGAACATGAAACAACAACCATTTCCTTCATTTTAATTCATGACTAAATGCTCACAACACAACTAAAAATCAAAATATACTTCAAGAGTTAAGGTAGAATCAAGAAGAACTCATGAACCTCAAAATAGAAGTAAGGTACCAAGAACTTACCTTCAATTTTCCTCCTCCTAATGACCGAATACTCAAGAGCTTTCTCCTCTCCTTTCTCTTCTCTAACTTTCAACTATGATGAACAAAGATGGACAAAAATTTGTTCTTTTCACCCCTTTTTCTTTTAATAAAACTTCATATTTCATCCATTTAATTCTTTAATACAAAAGTCATGAAATTCTTATCATGAAACATTTACCTAACCCATTATCATGAAACATTTACCTAACCCATTATCATGGAACATTTACCTAACCTATTATCATGGGACATTTACCTAACCTATTATCATGGAACATTTACCTAACCTATTATCAATTTGTATCAATTTGTACCATAAATTATGGATATCAAGTGTACATTTTGTCTACAACAACATGATGGTTGGCCACTTCATGTAAAATGGGAGGTTTGTCATGTAAATCCTCCTATTTTGCACTCCTATTTATTTGGCCACTTCAATTTAATCTATAGCATTTTCAAACATTTTCACATAGGTCCTATTTCATAATTTCACCCCTTTTTTCTTATGGAACAAAAGTTAACTAAAATTGTCGGGTTCTATCTTAAGTTTGGGCTTTCTAGAGGCCCACTAACATAATTAAACCTATGCTAACATTCACAGGATTCCCGAAAATTGGGGCGTTACAAGCATTCTATTTTGTGAAGATTCAAGATATAGGGGACACACGATCGTGTCACCTGGTCGTGTGTGACACATGGTTGAGACACTCGCCCGTGAGGATGAAAATAAGCCATTTTACAAGCCATATTTCTCACCCAATTTGTTACTAATCTAGCCCCACCAATTTGCAAATCTACAAACTATAACATGACATTCAATATAAACTAAAATAAGTGACTAATCTTAATAATTTACTTATAGACTAACATTAAACAAAATACCTATACATGTCATTATGACCAAATTAAAATATTCAAAATTACTAATAGAACCGATGGATAGTGTGATATATCTCCGACAAACTTCCAACCTAATCGAGTTTCCAGTAATCTGAAAAGTAAAGGAAAACAATTACGTAAGAATTGAATGCTTAGGAGGCTCGTATAAACTTTAATCATATCAATTCATTTTAAATAAGAAATTTATACATATCCAGAATAATCCAATATTGATACCACAATATTCATAAAGTATATTCAACAACTTTAACTATTCCAAATTTCTAAATTTTCATTTTCATTTCTTTACTTTTCTCACTCATTCCATATGTATAACTCATCAGTCATAAACATACCATACCACCATAACCACAAGCTAAAACATTTGAACATAGTCTCTTTTTTTTTTCAAAAATTAATCACATAATAAACCATTTCATAAGAAATTACATAACTTAAAACTTACCACTCTTTCATGAGCACAAGTATATTTTCATTTGAGCACTTACCCTTTCAACACATTATATAAATAAACATATTACCATTTAACCAGTAGCTTGACACTTGTCTAAGTATCAACAACAACACTTGTTAGCATACTTGAACATGTTTCACATAAATTCAATATTGATAAACTTATTTTATCAACATATCACACTTGTATTTATTACTCATCACAACTTCAATCAATGAATACACTTATTTCAGATCAAACCAATAATAACATTAAGTCTTCAAACATTAATTCATATATCACTTATCAGATCTTACCGAATCGAGGAACGAATTACAGATATGAGTACATCATTTTCTTTGTGCCATAGTCCAACTATGGTCTTATACATGCATTGCCATGGCCCTGCCATAGTCTTACATTAGTAGTGTCATAACCCAATTATGGTCTTACATATAATTACTGCCATGGTCTAACCATGGTCTTACGTTCAAAGTGCCATAACCCATTTATGGTCTTTTCATTAAAATGCCATAGCTCAGCTATGGTCTTACATGTAAACACTGCCATGGTCCAACCATGGTCTTAAGTTCATAATGCCATAACCCACTTATGGTCTTCTCCGACAATTCATCCTTCGTACAGGATGATTGTACTCAACCCCCGTTCCACTCGTTTTGAACATTTAATTCAATTTCATAATTTAACAATAATTTTATTTTCAGCAATAGGTATGAATAAATACATAATACCATTCATCAATTTAATAAGTAAACATTATAGTTTAACCACGAACTTACTTGAATTAAATTGTAATAATTGCAGGAGTTCAGGAATTATTCCGCTATTTTTTTCACGAGAATCTACGGAATCTTAATCTAAAATATAAAATTTCTCATTCATTAGCATGTATTCAGTTTCAATTCATTTCACAATTTATACCCTTCAATTTTTTGAATTTATACAATTACCCCAACTTTTACAACTTTTACAATTTATTCCCTTAACCAGTTAATCAAATCAACTAATTTTTTTCAATTAATACTTTATCCAAATATTCTAAGCTATCATATAGCCCTTAATAAAACATAAATTTAATACCAAACTCTAATATCTTAACTATTTTCACAATTTGATACTAACATTAATATTACTTTATAATATCATCATACAACAAAATTAAAGCTCTAAACCCACTTGATATTAATAATTTATTTCAAAATATAAATTTAGACAATAAAATAATTCATGTCATACAATTTGGTCTTTTTGACATTTTTACAAAATTACTCCTAAAATTTTACTTTTATTCAATTTAGTTTGACATTTTTAATGTAAACCCATGCTAGTTGAATATTCATATATATTTTCTTCCTCCTCCTCTCCATACCACGTCCTTAATGTATATAACATGTTTATATGTAACATTATCTATAATTCCACTATTTACTTATATGTTCATTCAAAGCTATCCACTTGAGTCATAGTCACTAAATTATTTCTATCTTGAGCTAAAAAATTCCAAATTAAGATCCTCTTGATGTTTTTGAAACTAGACTCAAATATATTTCTACCATAAAAATTTCATAATTTATAATTTAGCCAATAAGTACAGTAAAATCTTCAAATTTATCCCTGTTCTGCTGTTTGACAGCTTCGACCTTTCTTTACTAAAAATTAATTATCTCTTAGTACGGGGTTGGGATGATGTTTCTATTTGTTTTTATTGAAAATAGACTCATTAATAATTTAAACATATAAATTTAAACCCATAATTATTTTTTCAATTTTTGATGAATTTCCAAAGTCAGAACAGGGGAACCCGAAATCAATCTGAACTTATCTCACAAAAATTCATATATCTCATTATATGAAATCCATTTGCTTTCACGTTTCTTCTATGTAAAATTACACTCTATAAAATTTAATTTCATATTTTATTCAACCTATAATTTGATTTCCATAATTTTTGCTGATATTTCAAAGTTGAACCATTGCTGCTGTCTAGAAACTATTTTAATGCTAATTTTACTCTTTCATGGTTCTTTGTATTAACTTCCATTTAGACATACATAATCATTATACTTTTAATTATTGTCCAATTTAATCCTTAAAACTCACTTATCATCAACTTTTATTATAACTTCTCTTATTTCAATTATAAATTTCACAAGTTTACAATTTAATTCCTAATATCTTGAAAATTCATTATTTACTATAATTTCACTTTAACTTCACCTTGTAACTAATTCATTAACGCTTAACATTCCCTTTAAACTTCCTAACACAATACTTTATTTCACACATAAACTTTTGTACACTTTACAATTTAGTCCTCATTAAAAAATTTTAATATAACTTGAAATTTTCCCACACATTTACTTTTTATATCATCACACTTCATTTGTATTCTCTTTTAAACATTCAAATTCACATAACCTATTTTGTTTACTTTACAATTTATTCTCTTTTTCTGCTACTTCAATGTATCATTTTAAATTTTCATACATAATATTAGCACATTCACAATTAATTCAACTAATTTAGCATACTCTATACTTGATTAAAATTAAATAAAGTAAATTTCTTGAAGTACTTACCTTGTCTCTTTAATTTCCTCAATTTTTCTACCATTTTCTCCACTTTCACTTCCAATTTCTCTCTTCCAAGATGATATTTTAACTCTCTAATGTCTCTACTTCACTTTTTCTTTTGGCTGGTTATGAAAATTTCCAAAGAATTTGAGGGAAAAAGTGGGATTTCATAGTAAAGGACCAAATTGTAAAGAAAATAAATTTTCTTTTCTTTCTCTTCTTCTAACATTGTAGCATGGAAAGATGAAGAGAATTCTTCATCTTTCTTTGCTTATATACTAAATATAATAATAAATAATAATATAAAAAAATCAAGTCCTTTATTTCCTTACTTTTTCAATTTTGAGTATTTACTCTTGGGCTACAAATATTTTCTTACTTTTTCAATTTAGTCCTTTCTTGGATTAATATATCATAATATACTTTCCAATGTTGACATAACTCAAAATTTCCCTTTTTGTCACTTTATTTCCTTATTTTACTATATTAAGGATAATATCTTACTTTCTTACTGTAGTAATTTTCAGGGTATTACACACAAAGTTCGCCATATTTTTTTATCAACAAAAGTCTCATGTTGGCACAATCACGACTATAGTGCCCACACCCTTTACACGTAAAACATTCAATGTCACAAGCTCTTTTTTTTTGGTGAAAAATTAGTAGATATGAGCTGCTTGAAAGATACAGAAGAATGTTTTATAGGAGCCCCATTTTTCCACTCAAAAGGTTTAGTCTCAGCATGTTTTGGCAGCAACTTATTAATAGTATAAAAAGGTTTCGAATTCATGAAAGTAGAATTAGAACTTTTACCTTGATAATAGTGTGATGAGCCAAATGGACAAGATTGATGTTACTGAAATTGTTGCTTAATCTCAATTGCCTTGTGTACCATCTCCTCAAGATCAATATAGGTTTGAAGATTAAGAGCATTGGCTATCGAAACGTTGAAGCCATCTACAAATCGCACCATGGTAGTTTCTTCATCCTTTTGAATATTTTCTCTTTGGATAAGCATCTCCATCTCCTTAAAGTACTCATCAACAGATTCATTACTTTGAACAAGGCGTTGAAGTCTCATTGAGACCTTTCTATAGTAATGAGAAGGAACGTAATGGTTTCGCATCACTTGCTTCAACTCGTCCCATGTTTCAATTACCCTTTCTCAGTTTCTTTGACGATCAATTCCAAGTTGAATATACCAACTCAATGCATAATCTGAAAATCCAAGGGTCGCCAATTGGACTTTTTCCTCTTCCCGGCATTTATAGTAACGAAACATAAGTTCAATTTTTGACTCCAACTCACAATATCCTTCGGGATCGTACTTTCCTCAAAATGGTAGAATCTTGAACTTTGGTTTAGCTAAAAAATGTTGCATACAGTCATTATTAACCAAAGTCTCATTATTTGCATGAGAGATACGTCGAGCGTTATTTGCATGAAGATAAGGCTGATCAACCTAATCTTCCCAATTACGATTTCCACACTCAATTTTGGTACTTAGACGCTCCAATTTTTTGTTGATGTGTCTAAAATAGTGTCACGTTATTGATCTCGAACATTTCAAACCTCTTGATCCCTTTTCAACTTCCCAACCATAGTATTGCGAATCATAATGAAAACCTGAAAAGAACACAACACTCAAGAAAAGAAAAATTAAGCAAACCTCACTGTTATGCACTCAGAAATAAAAATCAAATTCTCAATGAGGTAAGAATTAATCTGGTGAGTCTTTTAAAAAGTGTCTATATCAATCAATCAATCAGAATGTATTAGAATTAAACTATCAAAGCAAACTTAATAGCACTATGAGTCCAAAATTGGCTTAGACATCAAATAACTCTGTTGCACGGAGGAAGGAAAATGCAACGTTCTTTAACCTACTAACACAAGAAACAAGAAAGTGTTAAAATGCGTAAACAAAAAAAATAAAAAAGTAAAAACAACTGAAAACTTAAAGCTAGAGTCAATGAAAGTTGTTGAAACTCGAAAACCCAAAAAATTGTGAAGCAACTTGACAAACTTCGTTCGAGGTGTTCCCGATTTTCAAAAATCACGAAATTTTCAAATAATGTAGATTTGATCTGGAAAGTTTCAGCACAAAATTCAACCCATAAAATATTTTTTTAAATTTTTTTGTATTTTATTTTTACTTTTTTCGATCACTTTTTTTGTGGGAAATATTTTTTTATATTCTGAAATAGTGCCAAGAAATAGTATGTAAAATTTCAGATCATTTGAAAATCGTTTACCCATTCAAAAATATTTTTTTGAAAACTGACGGGGTAAAAAAAAATTTTGAGGCTGTTTTCTAGAAATAAGTTTATAAAAATAAAAAGAACACCTAAAACGCCCAAATCTAATATCAAATGATAAAGGACGAGAAGGATGAACGCGAAAGCGAATCGTAAAGTTTGTCAAAATTACAGATTTGACTTAGGGCTCTAAACATTCAGAAAGAAACTTAGATTTTGACACAACCTGAACCGAAATTGAATCCAAGTAAGATAAAACAATTAAAATAAATAACTGAAATAAAATAATAAATCAAAGATTAAGGAAGGTGAATAAAGAAGATAAATGAACAGATAGAATGTGGTGTGTAGAAGTCCTAAGAAGCCTTGGAAACATGAATAATCTACAACCCCCTTCAAGTGGCTCTAATTTCCCCTCCAAGATAGAAACCTTGGCAAGAAAAATTTTGAAGATGATCCCCCAATCTAAAAAGATTGTTGAAACTCTTTTAAAAGAAACTGAAGAGAAATTCTTGAAAAGAAAAACCCAAAAAGAATTTATTAACTAAAAAAAAGAATAATAATGAATTGTCTGAATTGTGTACAATGTCAAGGCCTATATATAGGCTAATTAAATAAATCTAAACTCTTAAGTATACTATAATTTTAATTTAATCTAAATAAGAAGTAGTTTTAAACTAAACTTTTTTGTTAACATAAAACTCCTAAATAACTTAAAATACTTAATAACTAAAAAAATGAGAATAAAATAATAAGAGCTAATAAATACAATATTAAGCTCATATATAATAAAAATTAAGCCTAAAACCCGAACCTAATATGATTTAAACTCAAATTAAAAGCCCGAAATTCGTAATTCCCGTCATAATCTCGTTTAGAAATTCTGCTCACGTAGTCTTCACTAAAATGGTCATAACTTGAGCTCCCAAACTCAAAATCGAATGATTCAAAATGCGTTCAAAGATAAGAGATATATCTTCAAACGCCATGAAGACATCTCAATCCAGAAATGCTAGGATCCCATCCAAAAAGTTGTCGCAAGTATGTTGATTTCCCAAGCTTGAAAATTGACAGTTTTAGTGATTGGAATTTAATAATTTTCACCCCATCTGTGTATGTATCAAAAGCTCATAAGGTGTTTGTACAAGCCCAATTTTGGGCCCAAAACCAACAACCCACTAAACCTAACAGAAGCCCAAACTAAGCAAACAACTTACCCACAAACCCAAAACATACCCAACCCAAACACACAACGAAAGAAAAAGCTAAGGAAACCCTAGCAGTTTAGCTGCTGCCTCCTTGTCCCATCCACCGACGCCTGCAGCACCGCCCCACCGACGCCCAAGTTGCACCCCTGTAGACATTAAAGAGACAGGACAGAAAGCAAAAAAAAAGAGAAATGTAAGGGCTATTTAAAAGCCAAATCCAAAAACTGTAGATTGATTCGGTACTCTTATGAAATAACAAGCAATATTAGACCTTTTTAAAAAATGGAAAAGAGAAAAACTCAAAATGGCAGCAAAAACAGAACGGAGAACAAAAATCGAAGGTTACCCCTATTTCTCCTTATTTTCCTTTTTTTCTTTTGAATCTGTTCATACCCACAATCTTCACCTTATTTAAAACAGCATATATATTAAATATAAATATATAAAAGACGAAAAAAGGGGAGAAAATTCTACCTCGAGGCGATTTCCAGCCACCGTTCACGGTGTCCAGCACGGCGGAGCCACGGCGGGGGGAACGGCTGGATTCTTGACCGTTTCTGGATTCTTCCAGAGAAGAAAAGCTCTCCCTTTTCTTTTTTTTCTCTTAAACTCAGACCAAATGAAAATTTTAAAAAAATTGACCTTTATAAGCCCCTGGTACGACGTCGTTTTGGGGCTAACATTTAGCACCCAAAACGGCGTCGTTTGGAAGTTGACCCGAGGACCCGACCAGCTTGTGCCAAGGATCCGCGTGTTTTGGGACTGAGGGTCTATTTGCACTCTCAGTCCCTCCGCTTTTGAGGCTGGTTTCCATCTGGTCCTATCTCGTTTCTTTGATATTTCTAAATTTGACCGCTTCTTTTGTTTTTGTTACAATTTGGTCCCTAGACCACTCGAATGGCCAAGTACCCGAACGGTGCCGTTTATGGGTATGGGTTAATTTCCTATGTGGCCCCTGTATTTCTGCTTGCGATTCATTTTACCCCTTCAATCTGCATTTCGCTATTTTTATTTTAAAATCTATACTCGAACTTTTGTTTCTTCATAATTTAATCCCATTTCTTTATTATTACTATTATCATTATTATTTGTTGCTTAATATATTATTGTTATTATTTTTATCCTCATTATTATTATTATTATTATTATTACGATTATTTGATACTATCATTACTATTATTATTCTAATTACCATTATTATTATTATATATATACATACCTTTTATTATTATTCATGTACATATATTTTAAATATTATTACCATTATTATTTTTATCACTTACATGGTTATTATTATTCTATTAATATATACTTTATTGCATGTGTACGTATATACATTTCTTTTTGTGTATAACTATCATTTTCATTACTTTATTTTAATATTACTATCATATTATATTTACTTTTTGCATTTTAACATTATTATTATTATTATTATTATTATTGTTATCATATATTAATGCATTCTTTTATGCATATATATATACATAGTATTGTTCCTGTATTACTTTAATTAAATATTTATCATATTTACTTTTCGTATTTCTATATCATTATTATTATCATCATCTTTGTAAGTACTATTACCATTGTATTATAATAATTATTATACTTTTATTTTCTTATTATTCATCTATTATGTTTCTTATCTATTCATGTTTCCATTATTATGCTATATCTATTATTTATTAATATTTTATTATTACTATTATTAGCATTAGCATCATTTTATCAATACTATATTATGAATGTAATTTCTAATGATTATATTATGTATGTATTTCATATATATATATCCCATGCAAATACATTTTTAATATCATAATTGCTATATGTATATATGTATATTATGCATATACTTTAATACTTCGTATATATTTCATTTCTGTTATTACATATATATTTTAATACATCTAGGTATATTTACGTATCATACTATTATTATTTATGTTTTTGCTATCATTATCATTTTCATTATCATCGCCACTTTTATCTTGTCATGTTTTATAATTGCTCATTTATTCATTTAAGTATTTGCTTATTTTATTTTTCCTACGTATTCATCTGTTAGCCTTATATTTATGTCCTCTTTATCGTAATCGCTCATATTATTGTCATTGACATTGTCACACTCATTATTGTGCATTACTATTAATACTATAATTTGCTTTTATATTCCACCACAAATCACATCATACTTTCTACCCGATATCTTAAAATTCCTTCATAAAAGCGATATCCGGTATTAGGAAATTTGAGATAATCGTGCCCTAACTTACTGGGTTTCGATTTTTCTCATTTAACCTAAGTAACAGGATACTCTTTTAAATCGCTATACGAGTTTTAGAAAAATGCTTATTCTCGGAGACACGAATCGTCGTGCCCTAACTTACCGGGTATGACATTTTTGTCACCTTGAAAGAAGAATTTGTTTTAAAGGCAATATTCAGTATTTAAAGAATTTGAGAAAAGTGCCCTAACTTACTGGGCTTCGACTTCTCTCGTTTACTCTAAATAACCGAATACCCTTTTTATAAGTTAAAATACATCGATTTTACATAAAAAGCAAGCTCATTCTCAGAAATTCGAGATGTCGTATCCTAACTCACTGGATATGACGTATCATTGCCTCGAGACGAGAGTGTCTTTAACGTTTTAATGTTTATTTTATAAAAAAGGGATCGTATATCAAAGTCTTTCAAGTTCTCAATTTTCGACAATTAAGACACTAATTAATCAACTAGGTACCAATTTTGGGCGTATCGAGGGTGCTAATCCTTCCTCGTGCGTAACCGACTCCCGAACCTGTTTTCTTGATTTGCGTAGACTAAAATTGTTGTTTAAATAAATCAAGCTATTTATTAAAAACAACCATTTTAACAAGGTGACTCGATCACACCTAGTCAAAAAGGATCGGTGGCGACTCCCGTTCTTTTATTTTTAAAATCCAAGTTGATTCCCGTTTTTCAAAAAAAATGGTTACGATAGTGTTTTTGCAGTTCCTTTAATGGGTACTCTGTTCAAAATGTAAATTGTTGTCTTTTATGTTTCTCCCTAGAGGGATTAAGGTAAAGTAGAATGAGCTATCAAGATCTTTACCATATACTTAAGAGTCCTATTTCGTCTTTCATCTACATTCATCTAGGAATTTTGCAATTGGTCCTAGAAGCTGTTCACTTGAGTCATTATATCTACCGTAGTATTCACCACCACCATCAAATATGACGTTCTTAGTCCTTTTGTTGAGTTGATTCTCAACTTCAGCTTTATAAGCTTTGAACACGTCTAGAGACTAAGATTTCTCATGAATGAGATATAGATACTCATAACGTGAGTAATCTTCTATGAATGTTATGAAATGTTGTTGACCATTCCAAGATGTCGTAGGAAATGTCCCACAAAATATTAGTATGAATTAACTCTTAGACATTTGAAGATCTATTGGCTACCAATCTCTTGGTTTTGGTTTGTTTCCCTTGATGCAATTGTCATATACATTAAAGTCTACGATGTCAAAGGACTCTAAAATGCCACCAGACATAAGAAGATCAACTTTACCTGACCTAAGCGCCTATTCCATAATGATGCCAAATTTTCCTTATTTGATTTGCGTTTAATACCATGTGATTCCACATGCAAGGTTTCATTATAGGAATGCAACTGTTTCTAGCAAATAAACGTTTTCATAAGTATTTAAATAACTAGTTCCAACAACATTCAAGTTTAAAGACAAACTAAACTAATTGTTTTCGTATGAACAACAATATCCAAATTTGTCCAACAAAGAAATAGAAACTAAATTCAGTCTAAAAGACGGTACAACAAAAATGCCTTTTAAATCCAAATCAAAATTAGTTCCTAATAACAACCTAAAATGCCCAATTACTTCCACTTCTACCGATTTTCCATTGCCTGCAAAGATGTGTCTTTCACCATCACTTGGCTTTCGATAGCTCAGGCAACCCTGCATAGAAACACTTATGTGAGTAGTAGCACCAAAATCTATCCACCAAGTGTTTCTAGGTACTGATGCTAAATTAACCTTAGAATAGACCAAAGTAAAAATTATACCTTTCTTTCACATCAGGTGTGATATTTGACACATTCTTTCTTCACGTGTCCAGACTTGTTACAAAAGAAACAACTCTTTGTAATTTGTAATATGTTATTGTTTCTTTTGCGCTTGACCCTTATAAGTTTCATTTTGATATTTTCTTTTCTTGCCTTTGTCTTTAAAGACATTAGCCAAATGAGCACTTTCAGACTTATCATGCTTCAACCTTCTTTCCTCTTACACATAATGAAAAATGAGCTCATTTAGAGTCCACTTCTCTTTTTGACAGTTGTAACTAATTTTAAATTGGTTAAACTGTGCAAGAACCGATACCAAAACCTTAAGAACAAGCAATTCCTCAAAAAGCTCGATTTTAAGTGCCTTAAGTCTTGAAGCAGTGTGGAACATCTCCTTAATGTACTCCTTCACGTTTCCTTGACCCTTATACTTCATAGACATCAAAGAAGTCAAAAGTGATGTCATATCAACATTATCGTTTTTGGCAAAATGTTTCTTAATTTCGTCAAGGAAACACTTAACCTGAGTAATCTCTTCAAATTCTGTGCCCCTAAAGGCTTTTGAAATGTTGTGCTTCATGATTATTAGACTCATGCAGTTTGAACGGCCTCACCTCTCAAAATCCCTTTTAGCATCAGGGGTGCTTATCGTAGTAAGAGGTGCAGTTTGTTCTTCCATTGGTGTAATGTCTATGTCCATACAACCAAACACTATATTAGAAGATATTATGGTAGCAGAAGATGAACTAGCTGAATATAGAACAAAATAAATAAAAACAAGCTCACACCAATATTCATAAGTAAATAATAAATTCAAAATTGTGGCTAATCCCATCTCAAGATATCAAACACAATATTAATATCAAGTCTTTGGACTGTAATATTAATAGTAAGCGATACTCTTGTTGTAAAAATCAAACATTGACAATAAATTATGTCAAACAATGAATCAATCTTTGGACTAACTTATTGCTCACATAAAGTACCTTATAATAGTCACACATTTATCACTACAAGTGTCATTGAAATTCTGCTAAATATTAACTTACCTTTGGGTCAATTAATAAACACATGGATCAAAAAAACAAATAATCATCTTGATATTTTAAATAAACTAATATACGCAAAAGAGGACACTTTGGTGGCATTTTGTTTCAACTAATCTATTTAAAATATTAGACATTCTTAATTAAAACCCAAAGCCAAAATATGAATTTATTTATTTCAAAATATTTCTATTAACTTATTCTTTCAATCAAATTAAAAGATAATAGTGTGTATATATATATGTGTGTGTATGTATTTATATATTTTTCAAAACAACATTACATCAAAGTTAAATATTAAAAATCAACATCATAATAATTGACATATATCACAATTCAAACTATAAATCATATAATCATAACTTAACTAAATATTTGAAATCTCCAAAACTAAATATTATTCAACCAAAACTTAAAACCAGTATATATGTTTATATCCTGGTAGCATAAATAATTGAAATTTATAAATTAATATTAATACATTTAAAACAAGTAATCATGCACCAATAAAAGAAATCGAAGTAGGCAATACAATTAGTAAAATTCAACAGCAACTATGATACAAAAGATTAATTATGAAAGATTAATTGACATTGCACCAAAGCATTCCATTCAAATTTACGAAGCAACTATACGATAACCAAACATTTAATCTCACAAATAATATAATCAAATATATATGGTAGATAGTTTCTAATGAAACCCAAACCTGCACAAACTGTTATATATTTATATTTTATATAAAGTTTGTTTCAACCACAATAGATAATCGCACCTATTTTCATAAATAATCAAATTAAAAATTGAAAGATTAAAACCCTAATCAACATAAATCCAAAAGATTTGGCATGTATGATAAAAAATATTGAATCTAAATATTAAATTCATAAAATTTAAAAAATGAATTGAATCTAAATATTAAATTCATAAAATTTAAAAAATGAATTAACTCAAAAATAATAGAGAATCAATTTGTTCTCAATGGTTCAACATTACGAGGCTCGAATGCCACTTGTTCTTGAACCGTAAAATTCTTTTACAAAAATTAATACATCAGGATTTGTCATTTAAAATCATAAAGAACAAAATTAAATGCGGAAGCGTACCCAAATTCATTGATTTATTAGAATATTCGATCTTATAGTTTTGATTTTCCAAATTAGTACATAAGTAATTCAAAGAAAGTGACTCTCTCTTTTCTAAAGATTGGATATTAGAAAAGTTACGTATGTGTAATTTATGAACCATAACCCTAATATATATCTTTTGCACATTAACCCTAATTTCTAATCAACCCATCATCAATTAGAAATTAGTTACTAGTGTATTTACACATATTTGGCCTATACCTTATTTAATAACTAAAGCCCAATAGACTTTAACCAAATTAGATCCCTTTTAATTTGGACTATTCTTTTATAATAATAAATAATAACATGTAATTACTATCATTATATATGTGATGTCTATATTTTGTAACAAAAATAACAGTTGGTTGTCTTGAATTTTGGATTGGGGTCAATGTCCCAAGGTTTATCAACAATAGAAGATCCTTCTAGTGAGGGAAATAATAGAAAATCATCACTCTCTAATATGCGGGTTAGCATGCAAGAAGCAAACACTGGATGGTTTTTGTAGAAGGTGATGTTGTTGAGCACTCCAAAAGTTCAATGTCTACTGTTGGAAAGTTTGATCGTGCTGACGAGACAAGAATTTGGTGGAGTTTGAGATTCGTGATGAAGAAATTAAGATGAAAAGGCCTCTTTGCTATAGGCTGTTGAGAAGGAAAAAGATGCTTCAATTGATATAATTCATGCGTGGAGAAAAGCACATTGTAGTCTTCTACAGCTGTGTCCATGCGATATTGGTTTGATCTAGGCGCACTGGTGCGCGAAATCTGTCATTTACATATGAATTTCTTGGTTTGTGGCCAACCCAAAGTCAATGGCTTTGCCACAATGTGATTATACGCCCACCTTCCCTTTGGATGATTTGTTGATGCTAAAAAATCTAGCCCTAAGGCAAGCTTGCTAGAGCCATAAAAACCGTACCTCCTCCTTTCTTGCTTCATCACAAGAAATTCTTTTCAAGTTGAACGTGGTACTACTTAGCCCTAGTTTTAGTCATCATTATTATTACTTTTGAAATCTTATTTCCGATTGAAAAATATATACTAATAGAAATAGAAACTGTAATTTTATATTTGTCAGGGCTTAGAGTTTCTTCAATGATGATTACGAAGAGCTTTGTAGCTATCTTTTTAACCCTTCTGCTGATTTTGGCAATCATAGAAGCCGATGGAAAACGAATAGTCCTGGAGGAGGAGCGTGAGCCAAGTAATCATCTGCTGGGTCGAAAGGCCGGCGTTGGAGTCAAAGACGATATAGATCTAACTGCCAACGTCGGTGCCGGAGAAGATGACTCCGGCGGAGCCCTCTTGGCTTCCCTGAATGCAGTTACGAACGCTCCTCAACGTCACCATTTCTACCCGAAAGAACGACACTGATAAGCTTGGTAGTTGTTATACAGCTTGGCTTGAGTCTTACCGAATATGGTGTGACTGAGAATAAAACTGGAAACCAACATGTTAGAATAACCTAAAAGCATATACGTATATGTATATGCATACGAAAATGTTAAGCTTCCTTAACAAAATCACTGTTTGGTTCAGATATATGAACTACGTGAAAATCTAGGTTTGCAGCTACTTAATATGTGTAATTAGTGTAATACAGTTTGCATGAAATAAAGAGACCAAGCTTACCTAAATTAATGGAGTTTTGTTATATGGTCGTAGTCTTGGACAAACCATTGTTGCTCGGACATGAGAAACAACACGATAAAACCCTAACTGGTTTTCTAAATACTGTGGAAATTTAAAACTGTATGTATGTATGTATGCATGCATGCATACATGCATGGTGTTAATATTTTTTATATTTATTATTACTATGATCTCTTTTAGTTTGATAACAAAGGAATGAGTTTTTAAGAGTATTTTTCTGGAATGATGAACAAGACCGTTTAAATGATAAAATATAAGCAACTTAAGTTATTCCCAAAAGCAATCAATGTTTGGCTAGGATAATCATGCTACTTTAATTTATAAGTAGGACTAAATACTCTATATAACCTATAAATCAATCAAAACAATAATTAAGCTAAATTTCAACAAGCACTAATTACAAACATTACATTAATATATTTTATTCTTTATAGTTGAAGTTGGGTAAAATAATATATTAAATTTTTAATTATCTATATAAGAGATGGTAAATTATACATTTTTTAGAAGATATTATTTATTTAGTCGCTCAAACTTTAGGCTTTATATATATATATATTTAATAACTTTGTTTAGAAGAAGGCTAATATTCACTAATTAAACAATTTTCTTTTCCTCTACTCATAGATTGATGGCATGTCAACGTGGGTTTGCCACATCAATTGTCAGTAGTCAAGTGACATCACAAGATAATCTAAAATTGCACATAAATATTACCCACATAGTATTATCACCTTTGAAAAACAAAAAAGTTTGAAATAACAATAAACATAGCCACAAATTTATAATGTTAGTAGCTAATAATGTTTTATTATGTATATTAGAATTATTGATAAAGTAATTGTATTATAAAGATATAATTTTATTTTATAAATATGTAATTTTATGTAAAGTTGTTTTGTAAAATAACATAATTTTATGAAAGGATATTTTATTAAAAGGTAGATCTTATGAAAGGATATCTTATGTAAAGATACAACTATTAAATAATATAACATATTTTAAATACTAAAGTATATATATATATATATATATATATGTTTTTGTAATTTTCCGGGTTGATGTTCGATTGTCTTGTGACACCAACACAATTGAACATCAATTCAGTGAGAAATTTAAATAATAGTACAAAACATATTAAGTGTGTGTGATAAACCATAAAAGTAACATATTTTAGTTCCATGCTTGGCATGTTTTTGGATGATTTATTATATGAATTAGTGAATTTGATGCTCCTAATCCTTTAATTTTGTGTTTCTATACTTAGGTGAGCATAGGGAAGTGAAAGGAGCGAAAAACATGCTAAAATAGGACAAAAAGAGCTAAGTTCAGCAACCACACAGCCTGGGCACTTGCACACGGGCTAGGCACACACCCGTGT
Source organism: Gossypium hirsutum (assembly GCF_007990345.1). Lineage (NCBI taxonomy): Eukaryota > Viridiplantae > Streptophyta > Magnoliopsida > Malvales > Malvaceae > Gossypium > Gossypium hirsutum. Next base: position 101,602,584 of record NC_053433.1, on the reverse strand, counting down.
GCGCCACACGGGCTGGTCACATGTGCCAGCCCGTGTCGATTTCGAACCCTAATTCCCTAACACGCAAAAAAGCCAATTTTTAGTGTTTTTGAGCATTCTAAAGTCTATAAATACACACTAGAAGAGGATCTAATGGGGCACGCAAAGAAGAATGAAGAAATTACTTGAAGAACGCCGTCGAAATCAACTCAGAAGCAGGATCTCCTTCAAGATTGAAGATCTCCAGTAAACTTCTCTAGAAGTTTTTGGGTTTCTTTATGTTTTGTTGTTTTCCTAATTTTGAGATGTTTTCCTCCCAAAGTATGAACTAAATTCCCTAGATACTTAGGGAAGATGAAACCTATGATGGATCTTGTTATTTAATTTCTGAATTACATGATAAATACTTGATTTCTTGATCCCAATTATGTGTAATTATTCCATTTTTAATGTTTTCAGGATATTAATTCATGATTGATGTGCTTATTTAAGTGGAGCAAAAGTCTCTGTTTAAGAGTAGATCTGGCATAATTGAGCGGAGTTGCATGCAATCCTAGAAATAGGACAACATAAATCTACTGAATTAGAGTCAAATCTAATAGGGAAATCCATAGATCGAGTTAATGCGACAATAGGAGTTTTAATTAGAAAGAGATTTCAATTAATCAAACTAGAGTCAGTTATTTTTACTCTCGAAAGAGATATTAATATAATTTAGGGATTTCTACGGATCAAGGCAAGTGAATAAATCGTTTAATTCAGATTCAGAATAATAAGTGAATTCTAGGTGGATTCTTTCCTGGGTATTGTCTGTTGCATTGGCTCATTCAAATATTTTCTTACTTAATTCTCTGTTGCGTCTTAATAATTAGTTTAGATAATTTTAAATTAAAAACAATTCATTCAATTTATCGGCTAGATAATAAAAAGATAGTAATGACTAGTACTTTTAGTCCTCGTGGATACGATATTCCCAACTCACCATAACTATACTACTATTCGATAGGTGCATTTGCCTTTGTCGTGATTTTAGTTAGTTAAGTGAATCATCATTAAGTTTTTGGCGTTATTGCCGGGGACTAAAATATTAGAAACACTTGATTTTTATTACTTTAGCCATTTTTATCTTTATTGCATTTTATTTTTGTTTTTATTCTAATTTGTGTTTACTAACTTTTCTTTTATTTGTTTCTGGTAGGTCCCTTTAGTTTATGACTAGAAGAAACCATCAGGTCCTCTAATATTCGATAGCAAAATTGAAAGCACAACTCGCAGAAATAGTAGAGAAGCGAGGCAGAGTTGACAAAATACAGTGGACGAGCAAGAGGACATTATAACTATTACTGAGGAGATGGCTGATAATCAGAATAATCAGCTACCCCCTGTAGTTGCCGCGAATCCAGTAAATCAAAATCCTACTCCTCATACTATGTACGATTATGCCAAGCCCACTTTAACTGGGGCTGAATCGAGTATCATGAGACCTGCTATTGCTGCAAATAACTTTGAACTGAAGTCGAGCACCATTCAGATGATTCAACAATTCGTTCAGTTTGATGGCTTGCAAGATGAGGATCCAAATACTCATTTGGCCAACTTTCTGGAATTCTGTGACACTTTCAAGATAAATGGCATTTCTGATGATGTCATTCACCTGCCCTTCTCATTAAGAAATAAGGCTAAACAGTGGTTGAACTCCCTATCACAAGGTTCTATCACTACATGGGATCAAATGACCGAGATATTTTTGTTGAAATATCTTCCACCGGCTAAGACAGCCAAGCTGAGGAATGATATCTCTTCCTTCGTGCAAAAGGATTTAGAGACTCTATATGATGCATAGGAGAGGTATAATGATTTATTGAGAATGTGCCCTCACCATGGGTTACCTCTATGGCTACAAGTTCAAACATTCTACAACAATTTGAATCTCTCGACTAGGAAATTGATTGATGCAGTCGTCGATGGGACTCTGAATAATAAAACACCTAAGTGGCCTATGAGAGTATAGAAGATATGTCATTGAATAATTATCAGTGGCAACTCATGAGAACAAAGCCGATGAAAGCGGCCAATATTTTTAACGTTGATGCGGTCACCATGTTATCGAATCAGGAAGAACTTTTGAGTAAGAAAATTGATGGTTTATATAGTTCTACGTAGATACATCTGGTGATGCAGTATGATACAAATGGAGGAGGGATGAACAATCCAGAATGTCTATCCTACAACCCTAGCACAGAGAGCGAACAAGTCAACTATATGGGTAATAGTTCTAAACCTCAGAATAATCCCTATAGTAACACTTATAATGCAGGATGGAAGAACCATCCCAGTTTCTCGTGGGGTGGTAAAGGAAATCAAAGACAACAACCCCCTTCAGGCTTTCAACAACAACCGTACCAGTAAGAGAAAAAGTTGAACCTTGAGGAGATATTGACGAAATTCATTTCGGTGTCAGAAACCCATTTCCAAAACACCAAAACCGCACTAAAAAAATCAATAAACGTCAATTCAAGGGTCGAGAATCAAATAAGTCAGCTTACGAAGATGATTTCAAAAAGACCACAAGGTAGCTTGCCTAGCAACACTGAAACTAAACCAAGAGAACAGCTTCATGTAATTACGGTTCGAGATGAAGAAGGGTTAGTTGAACTTGAACCAAAACTAAGGCAAGAAAGTGTGGTAAGTTAAAGTAAGGTTGAGGTAAGCCACAGTGAACAAAAATCGATAAGTAAGGAGTATAAACCTTGCGTGCCATACCCAAATGCAATAAAGAAATACCATACAAACGAACAATTTGGTAAATTTCTTAAAATTTTTAAAAAATTTACTGTTTATTGAAGCTCTTTCGTAGATGCCGTAAAATATTTAAAGGGGCTTTTAAGAAACAAGCGGAAGTTAGATGATTCATCGCACGTTGAGCTAAATGCAGTTTGCTCAGCTATCTTACAGAATAAACTACCCAACAAATTGAAAGATCTAAGGAGTTTTATTATTCATTGTATAATTTGTAGTTTAAGTATTAATAATGCTTTAGCTGATTTAGGGGCGAGTATTAATGTCATACCCCATAAAATGTTTAAACAACTAGGTCTTGGGAAACCCAAAAAAGAAAACTAGGATGAGCATTCTATTGGCAGATAAAATTATTAGATTTCCTAGGGGTATTGTTGAAGACGTTATCGTTAAAATTGATAAATTCATATTCTTAGTTGATTTTGTTATCTTAGACATGGATGAGGATAGTGATGTACCTTTAATTCTAGGTCAGCCCTTTTTAGCGACTGCTAGAACTATCACTGATGTTGGTATAAGTGAATTGATACTTCGTGTAGGTGACGATACAATTAAACCCCAAGCTTGTGATTCTATTAGGATATCTAGTGATCCAAATGATTATACGAATTCTGTTAATATGAGTAACCTTGTTGCTCAACATTCTTTGCAGGAAACACCTCAGAAAAACGTGATAGAGCCATGGTCCAGCTTATACGACAAAAACAAAACAACTCACGAAGAAAGAATGCTTCAGATCGATAAACTAGATGAATGGCGGTCACATGTCAAAGAGAAATAGAGAATACACGATGTAAAACCGAAGAGGCTCCATGACAAGCTTGAGGATTTAACGAACCAATTTAATGTTGGAGACCAGGTACTGTTAGATGAAACAGACCCTCGACACACCACTTCAGAGCTTAACGCAAATGGAGCAACTCCTTTTACGGTACTCAATGTCTTCCCATACGATACAATCGAGGTAACTCATTCTCATTTCGGCACTTTTAAGGTAAATATTACCCGACTTAAACCTTATTTGAATAAAAAATATTGATAGCGAGAAAGAGGAGTTTCTACTCCGCAAACCACCATGACCATGCGAATACGAGGTAAGTCAAGCTTAGACTTTAAATAAGCGCTTCTCGGAAGCCAACCCGAGTGCTAACACTGCTAATTTCTTAATTTTATATCATAATATTTTTTATTAAAAATAATTTTTAAAACCCACACGGCCTGGACACACGCGTGTCCTTGGCCATGAGGATCTTTTGAGTAATTTTTAAAAATTGAAGAAAGTTGATAGTGAGTTACACAGCCAGACGACACGACCGTTTAATCCACACGACCAGGCGACATGATCGTGTAATCCACACGGCCTGGATACAGAAGCGTGTTCCTGGCCGTGTGGAGCTTGAGACTTAATTTTTCCAAAAATCGAAAGAGGCATGGCCTAAAATAGTCCACACGAGCGTGTCTTAGGCCGTGTGAAACCTAGAGTTTAATTTTTTAAAATTAAAACAAGTCAGAGAGTTATATGAGCAAGGTACACGATCGTGTGGAAAGTCACCTGGGCGTGCGAGAGGTCATATGGGCGTGGGAGAAGCGAAGGAGATTGCACACGGCCGTGCGACACGGTCGTGTGAACCACACGGCCTGGACACATGGACGTGTCCAAGGCTGTCTGAAGACTGGGCTTATTTCATTAATCACACACGGGCTAAACAGAGGCCACACGGCCGTGTGGCCTAACACGAGTCTCACACGATTGTGTCACCCTTTTAAATCCCTAATTCCTTTTCAATTTTTATCTTTTGTCTTCTTCTTCAATTAATCTTTCCTTAAGCCGCTGCTCCTACTTTCGGCCAATCCTCCGACCACCGTCCTTCCCACACCTGCGTACCCCAGCCCCTAATTCCCATCTCCTTTCCCTAGTATGAGCCACCTTTTTACCTTTCTCTTTTTTTTTTCTCTTTTTTTCCCCATCTTTCCCCCAACCCCCATAAATCGCCCACAGCAGTCACCATCCTTATTCCCCGTTGAACCGCCCATCCTCCACCACGCATATAACTACCCCAAGCCGCAACCTTCCTCGGCAAGTGCCAGAACTGAACCCCATTGAGTATGACCCCCTTTCTCCCTTTCCCTTTTTTCCCCTTGCCCCTCGTATTTCCTTCTTGCGTGCACAACCCCTCAAGCCGAAAAATTGGAAGGGCCCTAGAGTGACCCCCTCATCGAGCGCATCTTCCGAGGCTCATCACCCTTTTTTCCAATTTATGTGCGCGCTGTTATCACCACTACTCTGTGGGATAGATTCTTTGCCATCATCGAGCCCACCTATATGGAGCCGACCTTTAAGTTTTGCGCGATGTTTCTGGTACAATAGGTTATGACGGTTCATGACGAGCCAGGTACTATCAGTTTGTGACTTGGTGGTTTGGTACCCCACATGAGCGTTCCCGAGTTCGACGCTGCTATGGGACTTTATACAGACGAATTTATGAGCGCCGAGGACTTCTTTCGGCTTTATCGGCATATTCATCATTCACTATCACTTTGTTGGGTCGATCTTACAGCGAGCCAGATGCTTTATGATGCGAGTTACTTGAAGGCGAGTTCTCTCTCTGGCCTTACGGTACATTCACGCACTTTTAGCCCACGCTTTGACAGGTAGGAGAGAGAGCACCGGAGTCGTTAGCACGTATGACACTTATTATGGAGTATGGCGCACAGGTATATATTTGATTTGGCATACTTCATTACTTAGCCTTTCGCCATCAGACTGACTGCTAGAGGAAGGGCCTTATCTGCTTAGGCCCTTACGTGACTCGCCTCGCTTGACACTTCAGTCTACTTGACACACCGGAGTAGTCATCCACACTTACACTAGTAGGCCAGATGTCCCTTCAGGGCATCTCAAACATGATACATATGAGGATGGTCGAGCGGCGTCGTGGAGTGGACCCTCCTTAGTACCAATTCTTTCATTCTGATGCTCAGAATGAACTCGAGGACTTCACTGATAATGTTCCTCCCTATCACGAGGTCCCACCTCAGCCTCCACCTTCGAGTCATCGACCTATATCTTCTGCTACTAGCTTCCGAGGAGTATCAACCGAAGAGTTTACTAGCTTCTATCAGTATTGTATTTAGAGGTTCAACAGTATTGATGCGACATTGCAGCAGATTTGTCAACGTTTTCATGTTTCTCCTCCAATGCCGACGACTCACGATGTTGATGCGTCAGATGATAAGGACTATTGAGTCTATTTATTTTTATTTTTTATTTTAGTTTTATTTTTAGTTTTTATTTCTATTTTTCTGTTTATTTGTATTTCTCTAGACATTTTCACTTTTATATTTTGAACTATATTTTATTTATTATGGTTGTTTCTAATCGGGTTTGAAACCCTTTAATCTTCTTCAGCATTATGTTTATTTTCTTATCAGTTGCTCAGAATCATGCACTACATCTACATATATCTACAATTCCACTTTTCACTATTCTGGGAATTTCATCCAATATTTAGGGCAGTTTCAATTCTCCCCCTCTCTTATGATAGTTTACTTCTACGGTGATTATCTATTTTTGTACATTGAGGATAATGTACATCTTAAATGTGGGGAGGTTATATATATGGTTATTAGAAAATCCGTGAACTATGTCTTGTGTTCATGGAATTTTCTCATATTACTATTAGAATGAATTCTTATTGATTTGTGATTATCATTGATATGTTTTATATTAAAGTCATAGATATTTGTGCATTGATTGTTTAAACTTTAAGGCATGAGAGAACCAAGTATGATAAGTCGATTTTCAGAATTAAAAATTGTTAGGTTTGTAGAAGGCCCATTTTGCCCGGGCCCATAAAATTATCCAAAAATAAATAAAATAACTTAAAACAAAAAAACAATAAATAAAAGTCCATTTACACCAGTTTTTTTTAATAGTCCAAAACAAAAAATAAAATATTAGTCTAGATCACAAAATTCTAGCCCAAATACAAGTTATAGCCCAAACTTCAAAACCCATTTTACAATAGATCCAATCTAAGACCTAGACCCAAGCCAGTTACTAAGAACCTAAAACAGACCCAATTCCAGGGGCCCAAAGGCAAACTGGCCCAAATGGCCTAAGCAAATGAGATCTGCTGGAAACCTTAGGCCACCAAGTTGCTACTCATGTGCGCCGTAGCCTCCCCACGAGTGGCCTTCTTCTCCGTACACTTCCACATCAGCAGAACTTGAGAGAAGAAACTGAATATAGCAAATAACAGAAAATAGTAAAAAATAATAGCAGAAAATATAGAAGAAAAATGGGGTTGTAATTTCATTTTTATTTTTCGACTATAAAAAGCCAGAGAATCGTTGTAAGTTTTTAAGCATACATTCGAAATACACAAAAAAGGTGAGAAGTCAAAAGGTGATTTTCTTTTACTTTTCCCTTCTAAATTAGAAAGCAAAAGATCTGAATAAAAAATAATAATAAAAAGAAAAGGGGAGTACACGCTCATTGGAGGCGTTTGATCTTCCATTGTTGGTTCTTCTCTTCGGCGCCAGGATCTAGAAACCCTTTCGGGTTCGATTTGGGGGTCCGATTGCGCAACGGGATTTAGAGAAATTGATTTTTTCCTCCTTTTCTTACCTTACTTTCGAAAGCCGAAGGCTTTACTTCCAAGAGGGCTTGAGAACGAGCGCCCCAAAACATCCAATGATCTGAACTTGGCGGTTCCCTAAGGCCAAAGTTCGAGGGCGAGAGAGAAACAGAGGAGTCCTTCTGTTTTGTTTTTAAAAAAAATTAGAAAACTGATTTTTCAAAAAGAAATTTTGATTTTATAGCTAGTCCATAAGACGCTGTTTTGAGTCTGATTCCCAATGGCCAAAACGACGTCGTTCAGCACAACCCGATGCGACCCGACCCGATTACCCTCAGGATCCACGCGTTTTTGCAGTGAAGGGAAATTTGCGCTCTTGGTCACTATATTCCACGCTGTTATTTGATTAGATTCTTTTCGAATTTTCTTTATTTTTAAAATCTTCCCTGGAATTTGCGCATAAGTTTAATTTAGTCCACGCCTAAGCGCCACATTTTGGGACTTGGGACATTTCCTTTTTTAGTCCCTGTTTGTTTGTGCGCATTTAATTCTGGTCCTTGATTCTGTTTTCATAGTTTGATTTATTTATGAATTATCCTCTTGATTTTATTTTTGTTTCAATTGAGCTTTTTTTAGTTTATGTGATTCTTTACTCTCTTTAATTTATTTATTACTCATTTATTAAAAAAAAGAAATTATTTTAATATATTATTTTGAACTATTTCATTGATGTTTACATTAGATTAGTTCATTATCCTTATGCTTTCATATGAATACATTTTTTAATTGTCTATTTTGTAATTTGTCTATTTTAAAATTCTCTTTTATATAATTCTAAGAGCATGTTTGGTTGCCAATACACCCCTAATCAGTGGGCCCCACTTAATACTCCTTTAATCCATTGTTTGGTTCAGTGTATTGTTATTACAGGTCTAATCCATTACAGACCTAATCCCCAAAATCCACCGATTTCTATTCCGGATGAAAAGCTCTGTTTTGCTGCGTATTAAGTTCTCCCCATTTTTCTACCCTGTTTTACCCTCCTAATTGCTTCTTCTGATTTTTCTGATTCCATAACTTTTTCCTTCCTTTTTGCCGCCACATCTGCTTCTTCTTCATCACTCATTAGCAGACTGCTTCTTCTTCTTCATCCGCTCGACCCTGTTGCTGTTTCATGGTGGTAACCGCTTGATTCTCAACTTATTGGCTCTCCAACAATGGGAACAAAGACTCCAAACTTCGCCACTTTACCGGAAATGATATTCGGTGAAAGTTGTTTGATTCTCTTAAAGACGTCGCAAGCGGCAACGATATTCGTTTCAATGCATTAGATGCTTTTTTCGATTGGAAGCATGAAGGTTTGCCTCCTGTTGAAGTTCCTTCTGCTGCTCAATGGAAATTCAGAAGATAAAAGAAATGTCGATTATTTTATTTAACGTTTTTGGTGATTTAAATTTAGTTTTACGATCATTTATTTTACTGAGAACATCCCGTGCAGGACTTACATCTGAAGATGCTGAAGTTCGAGTCCATATTTTTGGTCAGAATAAGCTCGAGGAGAAGCCCGTAAGCACCCGTAATTTCGGATATATATATAGAGTTTCAAATTTTCAGTTAAATCATCATTATTTATCTGTAGTTCTAGTTATAAAATTGCAATAGAGTAAGACCTTGCAGCCTATTAGCTAAGCTAGCTGTAGTTTATCTGGTTTGGTTTGAAGCACTGTGACAATGCTAGCTTTTTTATCATACTCCAGGAAAACAAGTTTTTGAAGTTTCTAAGTTTTATGTGGAACCCATTATCATGGGTTATGGAAGCTGCAGCAGTGATGGCCATTGTCCTTGCCAATGGTGGAGTAAGTTATATATCTTTCCCCATATACTTTTCAAAGCTTGAATGGTCACCTTGATAGCTTTCTGCGGTTTGTTTTGTTTCAGGGTGAGGGTCCTGACTGGCAGGACTTTGTAGGGATTATATGCCTTCTGATTATCAATTCAACAATCAGTTTCATTGAGGAAAACAATGCTGGAAATGCTGCAGCCGCACTCATGGCTCGTCTGGCTCCTAAAACAAAGGTCTGCAACTCTCTTCAAGTTTCTTTAATGCCTTTGCAAATACAATAATGTCTAAATTTTCATAATCATTTTTCTTTTATGCAGGTTCTCAGATATGGTCAGTGGCAAGAGACAGATGCTGCTATTTTAGTACCAGGAGATATAATTAGCATAAAACTTAGAGATATCATTCCTGCAGATGCTCGCCTTCTTGAAGGCGATCCACTTAAAATTGATCAGGCAAGTGCTCTACTTGATAGTGATAAAAGTCAATTAAATAACTGAAGATATATCATGTAAAAATTCCTGTATTATCTGTTACTCTTGCAATCGGTTCTCATCGACTGTCTCAACAGGTACAACTCTTATTCAATGCACATCATTTTCCAGTAAAAATAAGCTAAAACATCCAAAACAGCACAATGACAAACTGAAATACTTATTCTACGTTGTTTACAAATCTATTATTTGGTTTGTTTTTTTAGGGTGCCATTACTAAAAGGATGACTGCAATTGAAGAAATGGCTGGAATGGATGTTCTATGCAGTGACAAAACTGGAACTCTGACCTTAAATCGTCTAACCGTTGATCGGAACCTTGTTGAGGTACAATAGCTGGACTTCAAAAATTTGAAACTCCTAGTTCTTGCAATGACTCAATTTTCAGATAAAGGTTAAATAGCCATGTTCACCTTTTTCTTAAGGTTTTTAGCAAAAATATGGACAAAGACTTGGTTGTTCTGCTAGCAGCAAGAGCCTCCAGACTGGAAAATCAGGATGCTATTGATGCAGCCATCATTAACATGCTTGCAGACCCGAAGGAGGTAATACAACAACAAAAATGTTCAATTTCAAGGTTCTCTTTTTCATTTGATTATTTTAGATGTTCATGTCAAATAATGAAAGAAACCTTGCATATTCAGGCTCGTGCAAACATCAAAGAGGTTCACTTTCTTCCATTCAACCCAGTCGACAAACGTACCGCAATTACATACATTGACTCTGATGGTAATTGCAAAGGTTTGTTTTTGTGTCCCAGGATATTTAGGATAGTGATTGATGATGATTTTGTTGTCATTTTAAATTGCAATCAGAACCCAAGGGAAGAAATTTCAAAGGGGAGCTCAGGCCTCCATTGGGAGGATTGCACACTGCGGCTTGCTTATGCAAATCTATGTGGTTGACATTTTCTTAACCATCTCTTCATTTTTTCACTCTGTATCCTGAAAGAAATGCTAATTTCAGGTTCATCTGGTTGCTTGAAAAACTCTTAATACATAAGCCACTGCACTTTTTTTCTCTCCTGAATTGATTGAATCAATCTTTATCTACTGTAAGTATATAATTATTGACTTCCTCTCTGGTTTTTCGTGTTTGCCTATGCCACACTAGCATGTTCACTTTTATATGTGTTTACTTGGGAACATTATCTGTCATACTTGTTAATTTCCTTGTAAGTTAAAGTGACAAATCTTATTTCCTTGTTACTGCAACTTTAAATGTACCATTTCAAGTAGCTACTCTCCCCTTCTCCTTTTGGTGTGATTAGGAGTCAGAAAGATTGTTTTTCCTAATTTATCAATGCATCATATAAATCCAGAATTGGCAGAGATTGCTTTTTCCCTTAACTTGTGGAATGGACACATGAAGTTGGAGGTTATTTTCAATGGCAACTTTGGACAGTATTCGTTTTCCTGCTAGATTGATGAGCTATTTTGTTTGAAGTGAAGAATTGGTTTCATGGAAGGCCAATTGGAGTTGAGAGTAGGGTGAAAGAGATATTGTATCGGCTTGAATTTCTTCTATTGAATTCTTACTTTATATTTTTAGTTGAAGTGAGATATTGAGGCAGTACTTCCATTTAATTCAGAATTGTTGTAAATTCAATCAAGTTGTTGATGATAATTCAATATGGTTATGTTTTTTTTATTTTTAGAGTTCAATTCTATATGGTTATGTTTTTTTTTTTTTAGAGTTCAATTCTTACTCACTTATTAAATTTTATTAGTTATAATTATTTTAAATTTTATTAAATCATATATTTTAATTAAAATATATTTAATATTAATTATTTCAAATTATCTTTTATAGTATAATATATTATGATTTGAGTAAATTCATATAAGAATATTAATTATTAAGAATTTTATTAAATTATATATTTTAATTAAGATATATTTAATAATAATTATGTTAAATTATCTTTTATAGTATCATATATTATGATTTGAGTAAATTCATATAAGAATATTAATTATTAAGAATTTTATTAAATTATATATTTTAATTATAATATATTTAATAATAATTATGTTAATTTATATTTTATAGTATCATATATTATTATTTGAGTAAATTCATATCAGAATATTAATTATTAAGAATTTTATTAAATTATATATTTTAATTAAAATATATTTAATAATAATTATATTTAAATATGATTAAATTATTTATTATTAATAATAATAATCTTATTAAAATTTAAATAACAATAACAATAATCATTTACCAAAACAAATTTATGCTAAGGGTATTCTAGTCATTTTAGTTTTTTCCATTATGCTATTACACCTCCATTCCATTCAACCAAACACAATATTACTATTACGCCTCTGTTCCATTACATTCAACCAAACAGTTGATTTGCTATTACACCTCTATTCCATTACACCTCTAATCCAATACATCTCTAATCCAATACAGCGAATAAGTTTTATATGATATTTATTTTCATACATTGATATTTATATATATAACTTATATTAAATTACTTATTCAAATTCCCTTTCAAACTTGTCTATAATTTTTCTTTTTTTAAATCTATCTATGTATATATATAATTTATTTCTTTGAAGACCTTATTTTAATATATATATATTTGTTAATTTGAAACAATTTCATATATTATTATTTTTTTATATATACATTATTTATATTAAGTTTTCCATTTCATATATATATTATTTATTTAGATTGACATATATTATTTTGTATATCGCTTACTTTTAATTTTTTATATATATATATATTATTTTACTATTTCATATATTATTTATTTTTGCTTTTATTTTTTGATCTATTTCAAACTTTCATGTATATTACTTACTTCAAGATTTTTATATATTTAATTGTTTGTTTGTGTATTGATAATTTCAAATTGCATGTCTTTTATATCATTCATTTGTTTATTTGTTTTAAAATTTGCTACATGTTATTTGTGTTAATTTGCTTGGTATTTCTTTAAAATTTGCTTTTAATTCATTAGCTTTCGAATATTAATGTCAGTATTTGTATAGTGTATGATATGTCACCATTGTATGTACCCAAATTCGTTCCTTTCAAATTTCATATTATGATCATTCATTTGTATAATATTTTATCCATGTTCCATGTTCGTAACTTTGTTTTTTTTACATTATCGCATCGTGATTCAAATTTCAACGTTTTAATTGATATTGGTCATCTCATTTTTATTCCAAACAAACCAAATAAAATGCCTTTTGAGCCGGTTTTATAATTGCTTATTTGAAAGCTTTTCAAAATAAGGCAATATTTTGTGTTTGGAAATTCGAGAAATCGTGCCCTAACGTGCTGGGTTTCGATTTTCCGTTTGACCAAATAATCAAATATCCTTTTAATGGCATGTGCAAGGAATCAAGAGATGATCTCGGTTTTAAGGGTTTAAAATGTCATATCCTAACTTACTGGATGTGGTGTTTTATTCCTTCGGGACGAGCGAATCTTAAATTCCAATTCGAGTTGTCCAAACATTTTTTCAAAGGGATTGCATTTTAAAAACTTTTCAAATTTTCGACATTACGACATTAATTAATCAATTAGGTACCATTTTTGGGCGTTGCGAGGGTGCTAATCCTTCCTCGTACGTAACCAACTCCTGAACCCATTTTCTTGACTTTCGTGGGCCAAAGTCAATATTTTAATGAAATAAAATGTTTTATTAGGTGATCTGATCACACCTAAACAAAAAGGATTGGTGGCGACTCCATCTTTGTTTTTAAAGTCGATTCCCATTTTTCAAAACATAAAAATGGTTTCGACAGCTTGGCGACTTCACTGGGGACCAATACGAGAGTCAAACCGTAAAATTGGTTAATTTTTGTCCTTTTGTCGAAAATTGAAAATTTGATTTGAAAAATCATGATTCTTTTGTTGCATTTGTTTGTGATCCTTATGATTGCTGTGGTTTGAGTCTCGTAGAATACTCTTGCATTGCATTGCATGATCGTTGTGATTACACCTTTTAAGTGAGAGTGAGAAGCTATGCCTTCGTGAGGTTTTCACTTTCGTATGGGCTAGTGGATTGCTTCTGGATACATCCGTACCTATGGCTTCGTGAGATTTTCATCTCTGTATGGCCATAGGGAAATGTATTCCCCTGAATCAAACTCGATCCATATGAGCCTATAATGGGTGAGGATTAAGGAATCTGTTGGTTTAGGTATCCTTTCCTTAGAATTGAACCACATATAGAAAGACCTAGGAGCCTACCCTAGGTAGAGCCACGCCAAATCCTAAGTCACCCGGTTAGGTGTTCTATATTGTTTTTTCTCTCTCCCGTGCTAACATTTTTTGTTTTGTTAATGACTGCATTGTATTACATCATCATAGAAAGAAGGTGTTGATTCATATTAGATTGCTAAATAAAAGAGCTTGTCATGGAAAACAGATTTCTTGATAAAGTGGATTATATTACGGTCATCCAAATATGGTCCAAATAGACATGACGAAAGAAGGCTAGTAGTCCACGGAGGAATACAAAACTTTGCCTGAGGTTTCAGGCCAACATGGATTTTTCGAGAACTGTCACGTCAACTTTCTTAAAGAAGCTAATGAGTATTGCGATGGTAAGTGAGCAGTGGGTCGTAGCCTGGATCAAGCGAAAAGGAGAATAGGGACATCTTTTGGAAAATTCGCTAGACTAGACCATAACATCCGGATATGAAGAAAAGAGCGATGTTTTACCTGGACTATGAGGGCAATGCCGCATATGTAATCCATTTTATGTAAAGAGATTTTTTTTCTAGAAAAGTTGTTCTAATGGAATTGAATTTAGAGTCAACGTCTCTCTTTCTTTGCATTCATCCCATGCATCTGCATTGCATTGCATCATTTTCATCAAACATTCACAAAAGGACCCTAATTAGGTAAAATTATTTCAGTTAACCTGGAACCAACAAAATTCAAATGACTAAGCATCTTTACGGTATACGAAAAAAGACCAAAGATATGGATCAAAGGTTGGAAAGACTCGAACAACTTCAGATAGAGATGAAAGACAAGCTACAAATGCAAATGCAAGAGTAGCTAGCTAAGGTTCAACAAGACGTGATGGATGAAATGTTGGAGTCTCAAAGAAACATGATGACTCAGTTGACTCAATTGTTGGCTGAGAGAATGGATAAAGGAAAAAGCCCTAGGGTCAATGTTGGAGAAGACAATGAGAATCCTATCCATCCTCCGGGTTTCACCCCGACAAATGCTCAGACATGCCCGCAAAGTGTACCTATTGCTATCAGATCTCAGCAATATTAGGCCGGTACCTCGGCCCAGTGAATTACCCGATAGGCTCAAGCTTCAATCCGAGGGGTAATCCAACCACTCCTGTAGTTCCTAATCTAATCTAGACGAAATGGAAAAAGCAAAGATGAAACTGCCAAAGCAACTCGAGGATCGGTATAAATGGTCAGAGGAAAAATTTAAGGCAATAGAGAATGTTGACTACTATTGTGGATTGACGCCAAGGATCTGAGTTTGGTCCTCGATTTAGTACTCCCGCCAAAATTTAAGATTCCAGAGTTTGAAAAGTACAATGGGACTAGTTGTCTTGAAGCTCACATCACAATGTTCTGCCGAAGGATGACAAGATATGTTAATAACGACCAACTATTAATTCATTGCTTCCAAGACAGTCTGATAGGGTCAGAAGCTAAATGGTACAATCAATTAAGTCGTGCTAAAATCAATTCATGGAAGGACTTAGCATAAGCTTTTATGAAGCAGTATAGCCATGTAATAGACATGGCACCCGACAGAATTACCTTGCTGAATATGGAAAAGAAGCAAAATGAGAGCTTCAAGCAATATGCCCATAGATGGAGAGATGTAGCAATACAGTCCAGCAACCTCTTCTGAAAAAGGAGACCACAATGCTTTTCATCAATACCCTAAAAGCCCCATTCATTAACTATATGTTGGGAAGTGCTACTCTGAGATTTTCAGATATAGTAATGTCCGGTGAGATGATTGAAAATGCGTAAGAAGTGGGATGGATGTGGTAGAAAGCATTAAAAGGTCAACCTCGAGAAATAAAGAAAATGAAGTGAGCATCGTGAGCATGCCTTCCAAATTGGACAACATAGGCCAGCCGGTGGCTGTAACCACTAGCTATCAAGGCTCTTCAAGGCAGGAATCTAACTCGAGGCCAAATACAGAAAGGCTCCGATTTACACCCATCCCGATGTCATATAAGGAGTTGTATCAAAATCTTTTTGATGTGCATGTGGTGTCTACGTTCTATTCGAAACCCGTGCAACCTCCATTCCCAAAATGGTATAATGAGAATGCTCAATGCGAGTACCATGCAGGAGTAACGAGACATTTAATTGAAAATTGCACTACATTTAAAAAGTTGGTCGAAAGGTTCATTGAAATGGGAAGTGTGAAGTTCAAAGATTCCTCATAACCTAATCGTTCTGACAATGAAGTAAATGCAATATTTGAAAGTGGGGGCAAAAGAGTTGCGATGCCTTGAACAAGTCAAAAGCCTGTAAGGAATATCGAGGAATCTGAATGACATATCCTAAGAGAAAATCAGGAAATAAAAGTTTCCAAACCCTTGTATACTTGGGAGTGTTTTGAACAATGGGACTGTGGAAGAGATTTCTGTATTTTTAAAGCTAATCTAGAGTAATATTCAAAACACGCTTGTTGCTTTAAGCCTAGAAGCAATAAGAATCCTTTTGTGAAATAGGCTTGTGTTCAGAATATTTATTTCAATAAAATGCATCTTTTTGAGCAAATATTCTTTCATTCTTTATATATTATTTGTTCTTTGGATTTTCTTTTAAATATGCTTCATTCATACTATACAATTAATCATCCTTAGAATCATTTATTCTTTGGAATCTGCCTTCGTACATATAACAGGTCCCCAAATATCAATGATGTGAGCGACGCTGTCACTGACTCAGAGTCTCCTTTTGGGTGAGATATGTGTTTAAGGGGATCTTAGGACTTTGAAGATGACAGAGATTGTAACTTATCTCCTGATTTGTTAAGGATGGTAGAACTAGATGAAAAATAGATCCTACTCTACAAAGGGTCAGTGAACATTGTAAGCAAGAGGCAAAGATCGACGCCTGAGTCACTGCAAAGACAAAATGAATCGTCATTGAGTTATTCCAAGAATTCAAAGATGTTTTCACATAATCATGTTAAGATATACCTGGGATATTAAGACCTGAGGAAGCTAAAAAATGTCTATACGGTGACAGAAGGACACATGATAATAGTTTTACGATAGCCACACTAATCATGAGGTTTGGGTACTGCTGGTCTACGATGGAAGGGGATTGTATTAGTTAGGCTGTATTGAGGGAGACAAGATTCATATGCCTCATTCATTTCTTCACAGACTTTCTCTATGTGGGTCGTGGATGTTATCTGGCCATTCTCGTCTAATATACATCGATTCATCTTGGCAGTCGTCGATTACTTCACGAAGAGGGTGAAAGTCACGTGCCAATGTTACAAAATCGATAGTCATCGAATTCCAAAAGAAAAACCAACCCAAAAAAAAGGTGTCGACTTGGAATGTCAGAAAGGATCATGTCTAATACAACTGCAATGTCAAAAGCTTGCACTCTATTCAAAGATTGGACACCATATCACAGTGCAGCAAAGGCAGCCAAAAAGAAAAACAAAAGTAAAAAATAAAAAATAAAAAATAAAAAATAAAAAGAAGAATAAAAATAATAAAACAAAGGTTATAGTGAAAGGCGACCGAGACTTCTAAAGATTGGCATAAAGAAGTTACCATTTACCCTCTACGCTTATCGAACATCGGCCAAGACCTTCATCAGGGCAACGCCTTCTCATTAGTTTGAGGAATGAAAGTGTTTTGTCCATTATAGTAGAGATTCCTTTTCTCAGATTCTTGTCAAAACTAAAGTTGGATGGCGTAGAATGGACCTAATCACGATATGATCAGTCGAATTTGAAGGGTATCCATCACGGTGAGATGATGCGGGCTTACGACAAAGAGGTTCATCCTAGAGAATTCCACGAAAGGGACCTGTCATTAAATAAGATCCTTTCTACATAAAAAGACTTCAGAGGAAAGTGAATGCCAAACTAAGAATGTCCTTATGCAGTAAAGAAGGCCTGTACTGGAGGAGCATTGATATTGACCGAGATGGATGGTAAAGATTTTCCCAATCCGGTGAATCTAAATCCAGTCAAGGAGTATTCTACCTAAAAAGAGAGAGGTTAAGGTGAAAACCCGTAAAGGGCACCTTCAGACCCAAAAACAAAAAATCAAAAATCAAAAATCAAAAATAATAATAAAAAATCAATAAAAAATAAAAAATCAATAAAAAAAAGAGAAAAAGAAAAAGGAGAGGCCAATGCGAAAACCAGCAAAGGGTACCTTGAGACGAAAGGAGATTTGAGTTGAAAACCCAAAAAGGGTGGCTCAAATTTGGATCAAAGTAGGGCATACAGTAGTCTTGTTATGCCTGAATTAACAATGAAGAATTATGCTACGTCTTGGACCATTGACAAAGTACTCCGGATCCCTTAAACACAGATTGAGCTCAAAATGGTCCTCAAGAAGTTGGTACAAAGAAGCTCAAGCTGCGATATCTAGGGCACCTAGTTTTCCATTTTACCCATTTTGAATCTTTGATTACCTTATTCTTTCCAAGATACATCCCAATAAATTTCCTTCCTAATTGCATTTGTTATCCTTAATTAACTTACTTGGTTCGAGCTATACTCCTAATTAATTTCCTTCCAGTCCATTGTTATGATCTTTTTCAAGCATTTTGAATTGAAATAATGATTAGTGGATTAATAATATTATCATAAAAGAAGTTTCACATATTACTTTGAAAGCTTCTAAATAATACAAGAACTTGAAACAGGACTATTATTTAGAACTCACCAAGCCTAAGGGTTGGAAATATTGGAGAAAGATGATTATCTCTTTGGTTTTTTTATTGGTTGAACCAAAAAGACAAGACATTTTGTCAGTGATACAACCTCGACAAATAACAAGAAATCTCAACCCAAGTGTGAAAGAGGATTATTCTCGGGAAAAAAAATGAAACTTGTCATTCATTCAAATATCAGACAAATACGTCTGGTCATTACACCCAGGGAATGGTGTAATAGATCAGATTGATTGAAGATGATACAAATCTTATACCTCTGAGTTGCAGCAGAATGGAAGAAACCAAATGTTATTTCCCTGAAGTTGTAGTTGGAGGTACAAACTTTATGTCCCAGAAGGTATAGTGGAAGAGACTCTGAAATTACAACGAGGCAAGCTTGCTGAGTAGAATGTGATTGTTTCTTTAGATTTTCTATCAAGAAAACATCATCCAAACAAGATGACAGTGTAATACGTCAGTGATAATGCCCCGAGGGGCAACGAACGATGATACCTTAAGCATTTAAAAAAGGATCATTCTCATTTCTTCATTCATATATCATTCATAACACATCGAGTTAGGAGCATTGATTCATCTCGATCATAGCATCCTAATCATTTGACATAAGCATAGGTACATGAAACCGATTCTACAGATCATGTCCCTAGAGGACGGTGTAGCAACATTGGTGAATTCGCAGATCTTATCTCTATGAGGTAGTAATGGAGCAGATCGAAGATGGCGAATCTTAGCTTCCCGAGGTAGTAGGGGAGCAAATTTTAGCCACTAGACTTATCTCCTTGGGGTAGCAAGGGAGTAGGCTGAAGATTGTAGTCTTATCTTCCTGAGGTAGCAAGGAAGCAAACTGAAGATTGAAGATCTCATCTCCCTGAGATAGTAGTAGAGTAGATCGAAGATGGCGAATCTTATATTCTCGAGGTAGCAGGGGAGCAGATTTTAGCCATTAGTCTTATCTTCTTGAGGTACCAAGAAAGTAGACTGAAGATTAAAGATCTCATCTCCCTGAGATAGCAGTGGAGCAGATCGAAGATGGCAAATCTTATCTTCTCGAGGTAGCAGGGGAGCAGATTTTAGCCACCAGCCTTATCTCCCTGAGGTAGCAAGAGAGCAGGCCAAAGATTGTAGTCTTATCTTCCTGAGTTAGCAAGGAAGCAGACTGAAGATTAAAGATTTTATCTCCCTGAGATAGCAGTAGAACAGATCAAAGACGGTGAATCTTATCTTTCCGAGGTAGCAGGGGAGTAGATTTTAGCCATTAGCCTTATCTCCTTGAGGTAGCAATGGGGCAGGCTGAAGATTGTAGTCTTATCTTCCTGAGGTAGCAAGGAAGCAGACTGAAGATTGAAGATTTTATCTCCCTGAGTTAGCAGTGGAGCAGATCGAAAAACGGTGAATTTTATCTTTCCGAGGTAGCAGGGGAGCAGATTTTAGCCGCTAGCCTTATCTCCCTGAGGTAGTAAGGGGCCAGGTTGGATATTGTAGTCTTATCTCCTTGAGGTAGCAAGGGGGCAGGCTGGAGATTGTAGTCTTATCTTCCGGAGGTAGCAAGGAAGCAAACTAAAGATTGAAGATATTATCTCCCTGAGATAGCAGTGGAGTAGATCGAAGACAGTGAATCGTATCTTCCTGAGGTAGGCGGGGAGCAGATTTTAGCCACCAGTCTTATCTCCCTGAAGTTGCAGCGGAGTAGACTGAAGATTACCAATCTTATCTCCTTGAAGTTGCAGCAGAATAGATCGAAGAAAGCAAACCTTACCTCTCTGAAATTGCAATAGAGCAGGTTGAAGTAGTAAGTTTTATCTTCTTGAAGTTGTAGTGGAGCAAACTGAAGAATACACAAACCTTATCTCGCTGAAGTTGCAGTGGAACAGGTTGAAGTGACAGGTCTTATCTCCCTGAAGTTGCAGTGGAGCATACTGAAGATTACCAATCCTATCTCCCTGAAGTTGCAACGGAGCGGATTAAAATCATAAATCCTATACCTCTGAGGTTGCAGAAGGTTAGATCAAATCAAATCACAAATCTCGTTACAAAAGAACAGATTGAAGCTATAAAGTTGCAGTAGAGTAGATTGAAGCGACAATTCCTATGCCCCTGAAGATGCAGTGGGATAGAAGGGGGCTACTTGAAGAAAAGAAGTGTCAAGAAGTCAAGATTCAGCAAAACTGGGCAAAAATCGGTCCTGTTAAAGTCTTTGCTCCATTCCCGTTACATGATAATGAGCAAATAGGGGCAGCTATAGAAGGCCCATTTCGTCCGGGCCCATAAAGTTATCCAAAAATAAATAAAATAACTTAAAACAAAAAAAACAATAAATAAAAGTCCATTTACACCATTTTTTAATAGTCCAAAATAAAAAATAAAATATTAGTCCAGATCACAAAATTCTAGCCCAAACACAAGTTACAGCCCAAACTTCAAACCCCATTTTACAACAGACCCAACCTAAGACCTAGACCCAAGCCAGTTACTAAGAACCTAAAACAGACCCAATTCCAGGGGCCCAAAGGCAAACTGGCCCAAATGGCCTGAGCAAATGAGATCTGCTGGAAACCCTAAGCCACCAAACTACTACTCATGCGAGCTGTAGCCTTTCTACGAGTGGCCTTCTTCTCCGTACACTTCTACATCAGCAGAACCTGCAAGAAGAAACTAAATACAGCAAATAACCAGCAAATAACAGAAAATAGTAAAAAATAATAGCAGAAAATATAGAAGAAAAATGGGGTTGTAATTTCATTTTTATTTTTTAACTATAAAAAGCCAGAGAATCGCTTTAAGTTTTTACGCATACATTCGGAATACACAAAAAAGGAGAGAAATCAAAAGGTGATTTTCTTTTACTTTTTCCTTCTAAATTCGAAAGCAAAAGATCTGAATAAAAATAATAATAAAAAGAAAAAGGGCGTACGCGCTCACTGGAGGCATTTGATCTTCCATTGTTGGTTCTTCTCTCCTGCGCCAGGATTTAGAAACCTTTTCGGGTTTGATTTGGGGGTCCGATTGTGCAATGGTTTTCAGAGAAACTAATTTCTTTTTTTCTCTCCTTTTCTTACTTTACTTTCGAAGGCTAAAGGCTTTACTTCCAAGAGGGCTTGAGAACGAGCGCCCTAAAAAGTCCGATGTCCTGAACTAGATGGTTCTTTAAGGCCGGAGTTCGAGGGCGAGAGAGAAACAGAGGAGTCCTTCTATTTTGTTTTAAAAAAAATTTAGAAAACTGATCTTTCAAAAAGAAATTTTGATTTTATAGCTAGTCCATAAGACACTGTTTTGAGTCTGATTCCCAATGGCCAAAACGGCGTTGTTCAGCACAACCCGATGCCACCCGACCCGATTACCCTCAGGATCCGCGCGTTTTTACGGTGAAGGGAAATTTGCACTGTTGGTCCTTATATTCCACGCTGCTATTTGATTAGATTCTTTTCGAATTTCTTTATTTTTAAAATCTTCCCTGGAATTTGCGCATAAGTTCAATTTAGTCCACGCCTAAGCGCCTCGTTTTGGGACTCGGGACATTTGCATTTTTAGTCCCTGTTTGTTTGTGCACATTTAATTCTGGTCCTTGATTCTGTTTTGATAATTTGATTTATTTATGAATTATCCTCTTGATTTTGTTTTTGTTTCAATTGAGTTTTTTTAGTTTATGTGATTCTTTACTCTCTTTAATTAATTTATTTACTCATTTATTAAAAAAAAGAAATTATTTTAATATATTATTTTGAACCATTTCATTGATGTTTACATTAGATTAGTTCATTATTCTTATGCTTTCATGTGAATACATTTTTTAATTGTCTATTTTGTAATTTGTCTATTTTAAGATTCTCTTTTATATAATTTTATGTTTTATATGATATTTATTTTCATACATTGATATTTATATATATATAACTTATATTAAATTACTTATTCAAATTCCTTTTCAAACTTGTCTATATATTTTCTTTTTTTAAATCTATCTATATATATAATTTATTTCTTTAAAGACCCTATTTTAATATATATATTTGTTAATTTCAAACAATTTCATATATTATTATTTTTTATATATACATTATTTATATTAAGTTTTCTATTTCATATATATTATTTATTTAGATTGACATATATTATTTTGTATATCACTTACTTTTAAATTTTTTTATATATATTATTTTACTATTTCATATATTATTTATTTTTGCTTTTATTTTTTGATCTATTTCACACTTTCATGTATATTACTTACTTCAAGATTTTTATATATTTAATTGTTTGTTTGCATATTGATAATTTCAAATTGCATGTCTTTTATATCATTCATTTGTTTATTTGTTTTAAAATTTGCTACATGTTATTTGTGTTAATTTGCTTGGTATTTCTTTAAAAATTTACTTTTAATTCATTAGCTTTCGAATATTAATGTCAGTATTTGTATAGTGTATGATATGTCGCCATTGTATGTACCCAAATTCGTTCCTTTCAAATTTCATATTATGATCATTCATTTGTATAATATTTTATCCATGTTCCATGTTCGTAACTTTGTTTTTTTTTTAACATTATCGCTTCGTGATTCAAATTTCAACGTTTTAATTTATATTGGTCGTCTCATTTTTATTCCAAACAAACCAAATAAAATGCCTTTTGAGCCGGTTTTATAATTACTTATTTGAAAGCTTTTCAAAATAAGACAATATTTTGTGTTTGGAAATTCGAGAAATCGTGCCCTAACGTGCTGGGTTTCGATTTTCCGTTTCAGTAAATAACCAAATATCCTTTTAATGGCATGTGCAGGGAATCATGCGATGATCTCGGTTTTAAGGGTTTAAAATGTCATATCCTAACGTACTGGATGTGGTGTTTTATTCCTTCGGGACGAGCGAATCTTAAATTCCAATTCGAGTTGTCCAAACATTTTCTCAAAGGGATTGCATTTTAAAAACTTTTTAAATTTTCGACATTAGGACATTAATTAATCAATTAGGTATCATTTTTGGGCATTGCGAGGGTGCTAATCATTCCTCGTACTTAACCGACTCTCGAACCCATTTTTTTGACTTTCGTGGGCTAAAGTCAATATTTTAATAAAATAAAATGTTTTATTAGGTGATCCGATCACACCTAAACAAAAAGGATTGGTGGCGACTCCATCTTCGTTTTTAAAGTCGATCCCTGTTTTTCAAAACATAAAAATGTTTTCGACAAGGTTGTTTCCCTGAATTGAGGTATAACTTTAAAGTTTGAGATTTACAAGATTGATATCAAAAACCATAATTTTTTGTGAGATTTTGAGCCTTTATAGCATACCAACATAATTAACCCTTGGTGAATCCCTTTGAGCGTAAAACACAGTTCTTTGATCCATCCTTAATATTAACCAATTACTCATTCTTTTTGGTTCATTGAGAATTTTTCCTATTTTATGACTCCCTTTTTGTCAAGATTTGATTTGGTTAGTTGCCTAACTATGTTATTTTGTTCAGTTGGTAAATTATTTCTTATTATTCCTTGATCTAAAAAAAATTATTATACATATATACGTTTATTTTTATTATTTCTTAGATCCATGTCAATTGAGCTTGAATAGATATATTCATATTCTGAGAAGAAGCTCGTGTTATTCTTAAATAATTTCGACTGATGTAATTTAGTATTTGTTTATTTTTCTAGTTCAGTAATCTATCAATTCGATCTCAATTCTAACCTTCTTTTTCAGCCCTTATCCACACCCTTAACTAAGCTCTATTACAACATTTTAAAGACCTTTTGATTTGTGTATCATCTGATTTTATAGTGGTGGAGATTTGATTTTCATACAAGCCCACGGTAATGATTTTTCATATTTGACTTTTGAGTGCTTATTTTTGAACCTTAAACACCTTGAGTGATTTGAGTAAATCTTTAGTGAG
This sequence comes from Gossypium hirsutum, assembly GCF_007990345.1. NCBI lineage: Eukaryota > Viridiplantae > Streptophyta > Magnoliopsida > Malvales > Malvaceae > Gossypium > Gossypium hirsutum. Next base: position 101,578,084 of record NC_053433.1, on the reverse strand, counting down.
GGTATCAATTCTTGTCAGTTTTGAATTAAAGGTAAGTACTTAGATAAGGAGAAATACCTATGTTTTCATGCTTCAAAAATGTGTGACTTGGATTGTTTGAATCTTTAGTGATCTTTTAGTTGAATTATCAATTTATGATTATTTGTGAATTATGACAAAACATTGTTGATGAGAATTATGAATTGAAAGAGTTTAATTTTAATCGTGAGTTGAGGATTTTGCTTTAGGACAAGCAAACGATTAAGTGTGATGATATTTTATAAACCATAAAAGTAACATATTTTAATCCCATGCTTGGAATGTTTTTGGATGATTTATTATGTGAATTAGTCAATTTGATGCTCTTAATCCTTTAATTTTGTGTTTCTATACTTAGGTGAGCATATGGAAGTGAAAGGAGCGAAAAATGAGACAAATCGGATAAAAAGAGCTATCTTCAGCAACCACATGGCCTGGGCACTTCCACTTGGGCTGGGCACACGTCCATCTGTGCCACACGGGCTGGTCACAAACCCATGTGCCAGCCCGTGTCGATTTCGAACCCTGTTTCCCTAACACGCGAAAAAAACCAATTTTTAGTGTTTCTGAGCATTCTAAAATCTATAAATACACACTAGAAGAAGATCTAAGGGGGCACACAAAGAAGAGAGAAGAAATCACTTGAAGAACGCTGTCGAAATCAACTCAGAAGCAGGATCTCTTTCAAGATTGAAGATCTCCAGTCAACTTCTCTAGAAGTTTTTGGGTTTCTTTATGTTTTGTTGTTTTCCTAATTTTGAGATGTTTTCCTCCCAAAGTATGAACTAAATTCCCTAAATACCTAGGGAAGATGAAACCTATGATGGGTCTTGTTATTTAATTTTTGAATTACATGATAAATACTTGATTTCTTGATCTCAATTATGTGTACTTATTCCATGTTTTAATTTTTTTAGGATATTAATTCATGATTGACGTGCTTATTTCATTAGAGCAAAAGTCTCTGTCTAAGAGTAGATCTGGCATAATTGAGTGGAGTTGCATGCAATCCTAGAAATAGGAGGACATAAATCTACCAGATTAGAGTCAAATTTAATAGGGGAATCTATAGATCGAGTTAATTCGACAATAGGGGTTTTAATTAGAAAGAGATTTCAATTAATCAACCTAGAGTCAGTTATTTTTACTCTCGAAAAAGATATTAATATAATTTAGGGATTTTCACGGATCAAGGCAAGTGAATAAATCATGTAATTCAGATTCAGAATAATAAGTGAAGTCTAGATGGATTCTTTTCTGGGTATTGTCTCTCTCATGGTTCATTCAAATATTTTCTTACTTAATTCTCTGTTGCATCTTAATAATTAGTTTAGATAATTTTAGATTAAAAAAAACTCCTTCAATTTATCGGCTAGATAATAAAAAGATAATAATGACTAGTACTTTTAGTCCTCATGGATACGATATTCCCGACTCACCATAACTATACTACTATTCGATAGGTGTGCTTGCCTTTGTCCTGATTTTAGTTAGAAGTGAATCATCATCAGTGTGATAACCCAATTTTGCCGGGGCCAGAATGTAACACCCTCTAACCCCGAACCATCGCCGAAATAAGGTTACGAGGCATTACCAAACATATCAGACAACTTACAAATAATTCACAAATAAAATAACATTCATAGTATAATTTAATAACTAAGTCCCTATAATGAACTTTTGAAGTCTAAAACATGTATTAAAAGTGAAACGGGACACGTTCAAGTACTCTAGAATTTTTTTTTAATTTCGATAGCATTTCTACTTATTTTTACATAAAACCCCCTGCAATTAAAACTGTATCCATTTCAAACATAACCAATTCAACCAACCCATTTCACATACTCATTTTCTATTCTAAATACCTTCTATTCAAACTCAATCAATATAATATCAAATTAAATTTATCAATGTACTACTTAAATTGAAATGCGTAATTTTTTTTTCATTTTAATTCTTAGACTTGCAATACTAACATTTTTAACCATTTACATTCAAAACATAATAACCTTTATACACAACCTATGTACATGCCACATTACCCAAAGAAAATATACATCACCAAAAGTTTGCTGAAGTCGGGTCTAGCTTTGGATGCTGATTCAGTACTTGACTTCTACAACCTGCTCACGGAAACAACCTTACGCTGAGTATGCATATACTCAGTGGTATCACTATAATTCAATTTATTATAAAATACATTTAATCACACACATACTTTTACATTACAATTATCATCACTAAATGAACAATTCAGTCTTTTTATGTTATCATTTGAATATATAAATATATATATACCATTCTTATTTCTTTATTTGAATTCTCACCTTTCACATATGCCATATCATTCAAATTTAGTTTTATCAGTAAATTTATTTTATTTGTCCCTATTAACTTGACTCGAATTCGGCGGATACACGGATTCCAACCAACACACTAGTATGGCACATTGTGCCTTAACGGTACACAGTACCTAAATAGTAATCAGTAACAGTAGCAGTAACAGTAACAGTATTCAACACACAAAGTGCTGAATCTGTAACAGTAACAGTAATAGTATTCGACACACAAAGTGTCGAATCAGTAACAGTAGTCAGCACATAAGTGCCTGATCAGTAAGCCAGCAAAAACCCGTACTTTTCCATATCCTATGGCATGCCAACTATATCCGACTAGTCCGTCTAGTTAATAGGGTACTCAAATCAATTTTTAGTACAATTTCCATTTCGATTCAATATTAATTATAATTTATTATTTCGATCAATTTTCACAGTAATACAGTAATTTGTTTCATCAGAAATTTTATAGTTCAATGCAGTATACGTAACAATATTTAGTAATTTCACAGTTCAATTCGGAATTCAAAACAATATTCAGTATCCCATAATTCAGTTTAGTATCAATCTCGATTTTAATACCCAATCACAAATTTTATCAGTTCATTAAATACTGACCTTAAAATACTTACCACACATACATATTAAATTAAACGCATATTAATTATAAAGCTTGAGTTATAGTGATACAAACTAGAATTCTCTTCGGATTTAATCCTTGAGGATCTTTTCTTTTTATTTTTGGGTCGATGCTTCAGGCTCGATATTAGCTAAGAACAATAAAATAATTTCACAATCATTAAAACAACACAATTTAATTGCTGAAATTTTTATCAAACTTTTGCTTTAATTCCAATTTAATCCTAACTAAACTTACTTACTTTCTTAATTTAATTCACTCTCCATTTCTATTCAAATTTTGTCCAAACTCAAACTTAACTATTAAATTTCCAGCATATTTTCCTAATTTCAAAATTTCTTCAATTTAGTCCCTACATCATAAAACTTATAGCTTCTTTTACAATTTAATCCCTTATTCAATTCTAACTTAAAATTCATTCAATCTAATCCCTAATTTCATAATTTGTCCAACATAAACCCTACTTGAAAACCTATGAAATCTTGAAATATCAACTTAATTTCAATAAAACCTTGCTTAAAAGCTTCTAAAACATCAAAATTAACTAAAAGGACTTAATTGACTTACCAATCAAAGCTTCACACTTCAAATCTCTAGTTTTTCCTTTTTCTTTTCTTTCCCTTTATCTTTCTCTTTTTCTCCTCTGTTTTTGAATGCTTTCTGTTTCTATTCTGTTTGTATCTTTTTCTTTTATCTTTTATTTACTTTATTTATTTAATTAGCATATATTATAATACATTTCTTTTAAATATCTATTAAGTATTTAATCAAATACATACAAATGTACGTTACCGATACCATACACTTGTCATAATTTATTTTATTATTATTTTACATAAAAATCTAATAATTTAATTATTTAATTATCAATAATATAATTTAATCTAATTATCTATTACTTTGATATTAAGTAAACAAGTTATTTTATAACAAGTGCACATGTATCTATTTATTGAAAATGTACCAATGTTTTTATTACAATTGTCATTATTCAATTTGTTTACAGTACAAAAATATCATAATTTAATTATTTAATTAATAAATATCTTTATACTTAAATTATAAGTAATTTAAGTATTTAAATTACAAATGTACCAATATTTTTATTACCATACATTTCTCTACTATTTAATTTATTTAATAATAATACTAATAATAATATAAAACTATAACAATTAATAATTATAATAATCAATTATATAATATAATATATAAAATCTAAATAAAATCTTAGATTTTTAATACATCTATGCCGCCTCAACCATTACTTAATGGCATATTTGCCATTTTGGCCCTTTTTACTTTCTATTGCTTTAGATTTAAACTTTCACCTCTTATTCAATTTAGTCATTTTTGCTAATACTCTAAATCAAGCTAAATTCACCTAATTAAAACCTAATTAGACACACCACTAAACTCATAAATATTTCTAATAGTTATTTTTAAACCCAGTTCACTACGTCGAAGGCCCGATAATATACTTTTTTGGTGCCCACGGATCTTGGGTCGTTACATTTCTCCCCCGCTTTAAAAAAAATTCATCCTCAAAATTTTACCCGAAAATAAGTGAGGATACTGTGATCTCCGAGTTTCCTCCGGTTCCCATGTTGCTTCTTCCACACTATGGCTTTTCCACAGTACTTTTACCAGAGGGACCGGTTTGTTTCTTAATTCTTTCACTTCTCAAGCTAGTATTTGAACTGGTTCTTCTTCATATGACAAATCCGGTCTAACCTCAATGTCTTCAGTAGAGATAATATGAGATGGATCCGATCGATACCTTCGTAACATGGAAACATAAAAACATCATGGATTTTCACTAATTCAGGAGATAAAGCCAATCGGTAAGCAACTGGTCCAACTCTCTCTATAACTTTATATGGCCTGATAAACCGAGGACTTAACTTTTCTTTTTGGCCAAATCTTAATACTTTCTTCCAAGGAGAAACTTTGAGAAACACTTTATCCCTGACTGAGTATTCAATGTCTCGACGTTTTAGATCAGCATAAGATTTTTGTCTGTCAAAAGCTACTTTTAATCTCTTTTGAATCTTCTTGACTGTTTCTTCTGTTTCACGAATCAATTCAGGTCCAATTATCTTCTTTTCATTTAATTCTATCCAACATACAGGTGATCGACATTTTCTACCATATAGAGCTTCATACGGAGCTGTCTGAATACTGGACTGAAAGCTGTTATTATAAACAAATTCAGCTAACGGCAAGTAACGTTCCCAACCAGATTCAAAATCAATAACACAAGCTCGAAGCATGTCTTCCAAAATATGAATTACTCGCTCAGATTGCCCATCAGTCTGCGGATAAAATGTTGTATTAAAATTAAGTTTAGTACCCAAAGACTCATGTAATTGTTTCCAGAATTTCGATGTGAACCGAGGATCTCGATCAGAAATTATAGAAGCTGGTATACGATGCAACCTTATAATTTCTCAAATATAGACCTTTGCAAGTTTCTGAAGTGACCAGTCCGTTCTGACAGCTATAAAATGAGCTGACTTTGTAAGTCGATCAACTATTACTCATATAGCATTTTTCTTGCTTACGGACAATGGTAATCCTGTAACGAAATCCATCGTAACACGATACCATTTCCATTCTGGAATAGTAATCGGCTGTAATAATCCAGTAGGAACCTGATACTCTGCTTTCGCCTGCTGACAAACCAAGCATTTACTGACATATTCAACTATATCTTTTTTCATTCCTGGCCACCAGTACAATTCTCGTAAATCACGGTACATTTTTGTGCCTCCAAGGTGTAGATCAAATGGACCGTTACGTGCTTCTCGGAGAATTAATTCTTTAATCTTTGAATTGATTGGAATACAAGTCTGATCTCAGTATCTCAAACAATCATGTTCGTCAATACTAAAATTCCCTGTTGTGTCACTCTGAACCATTTCTTTTTTCTTCATTAGCTTATCATCTTCTAATTGAGATGACTTGATTCTTTCAAACATCACTGGTTTAATTTTTAATTTAGCCAATAAACCTCCATCATCACTAATACTGAACTGTGCAAACATCCTCGTAAATCAATTGCTGCCTTCCTACTCAATGCATCAGCTACCACGTTAGTTTTACCTAGAGGATAATCAATAACACAATCATAATCTTTTAGAAGTTCTATCCATCGACGCTGCCTCAAATTCAACTCTTTCTGTGATAGAAGATACTTGAGACTTTTATGATCTGTATAAATGTAACATTTTTCACCGTATAAATAGTGACTCTATATTTTCAAAGCAAAGACACAACTGCTAATTCCAGATCATGTGTCAGATAATTACGTTAATGTAGTTTCAATTTCCGAGAAGCATAAGCTATCACTTTCCCACTTTGTATCAGTACACACTCGAGCCCATTCAAAGAAGCATCGCTATACACAATAAAATATTTTCCTGATTCTGGGAAAGTCAAAATTGGTGCCTCTGTCAACATCTGCTTCAATTTCATAAAACTTTCTTGACATTAATCATTCCAGACAAAAGGAACATTCTTTTGCAATTATTTTATCATCGGTAAAGCTATTTTTGAAAATCCATTCACAAACCTTTGATAATACCTAGCTGATCCAAGAAAACTACGTACCTCTGACACATTTTTAAAAGTTTTCCACTGGACGATTGCTTCAATCTTCTTTGGATCCACTCTAATTTCATCTGCTGATACCACGTGACCAAGAAATACCACCTCTGGTAACCAAAATTCACATTTACTCAATTTCCTATACAATTGTTTCTCTCGTAACGTTTGCAAAACAATTCAGAGATGCTGCTCATGTTCAGATTCGGACTTTGAATATACCAAAATTTCATCAATAAAAACTACCACGAACTGGTCCAAGTACTGCTGGAAAATTTGATTCATAAGATCCATAAAAGCAGCTGGGGCATTTGTTAACCCAAATGGCATCACTAAGAACTCGTAATGACCATATCTTGTACGAAATGCTATCTTCGGTACATCACTTTCTTTCACCTTTAACTGATAGTAGCCCGATTTTAAATTAATATTTGAAAATACTGAAGCTCCTTTCAATTGATTAAATAAATCATCAATACGTGGTAATTGATATTTATTCTTGATTGTCACCTTATTCAATTGTCGATAATCAATACACAATCACATCAAACCATCTTTCTTTTTAACAAGTAACACTGGAGCTCCCCACGGTGAGATACTAGGTCGTATAAAACCTCGTTCTAGTAAATCTTACAGTTGTACCTTCAACTCCTTCAATTCAGTAGGTGACATACGATATGGAGGTATCGACACTGGATCTGTACCCGGGTATACTTTGATCACAAATTAAACTTCTCGATCAAGAGGTAATCTAGGTAACTCTTCAGGAAATACATCAGGAAATTCACATACAGTTCTAATCTAACTATACACTGACTTCCGACTAAATAAGAATTAATAACATATGCCAGATATGTTGTACAACCATGATGAAGCAACTTATCAACTTTAATTGCTGATATAATTCGAGCTAACCCATTGGTACGGATTCCATTTACCTCAACACTATCACCATCTTCAGTCTGAACACTGAATTTCTTTTTATAGCAATCCAAAATTACCCCATGTTCAGCTAACCAGTCCATACCTAGTATAACATCAAAATCCCCAAAAGGCATTATTAATAAATCCATCAGAAAATTTTTATCATATATTATTAGCGGGCATCTCGGGCATACCTGATTAACTAATATTGTTTGCCCCAATGGACTTGATACTTCTATTGAGACTTTAGACATTTCTATTTTTAATTTCCCCGACTCTACTAATTTTAAATTAATATATGAGTGTGAAGATCTGGGATCAATCAAAGTATAAACAGGCTTAGAATACAGTAAAAATATACCTATCACCACATCGTGAGCATTGCCTTCTTCTCGGGTTCTGACTACATAAGCTCTAGCTGGACCTTTGGCTTCAGATTTCTGTGTAACTATATCACTGCCTCTACCAGCTCCTCCTCTCCTTGAAACAGAACCTCCTCTGGACATTCCTCTACCTCTGGCAGTCAATACTGATCTTTGAGATGTGGTAAGTATACTACTCTGAGTTCTCGAACAATATTTAACAAAGTGTTCAGTAGAGCCACAGCGGAAACATCCTCCGATTTTCTTCCAGCATTCACCAAAATGTCTTTTCCCATAATAATCGCATTCAGGATTTGCACTTTCCCGGGACGAAACTTTTACTCTACCGGTGGAGACAATAATCTATTTTCCTCTGCTTATGTCACCCCTATCGGACTGAAAGCTTGATCTCTAACCACTTCTTGATTCTCTGAATCTCTTCGGTAATGGATTAGAACTGGTAGTTCCCATACTTTTCCTAGTTGATTTACCCATTTCTGACTTTTTATCCAGGCACAGTACTTGTTTTATCATTTTCGCTTGCTTAACCAGATCAACAAATTCAGTAATTCTGAGACTTACCAATTGAATCTTGATTTCAACTCGCAGTCCCCGTAGTAATCGTTTACAACTATCAGCTTCGGTTGGAACATATTCTGATGCATACCTGCTTAATCTAGAGAACTCTCGCTCATAATCCAGTATTGACATATTACCCTGTTTCAACACTAAAAACTCTTGCTTTTTCTCTTCGATGTACATTTCCCCAATAAACTTCTTTTGAAATTCTTTTTGAAACAAGTCCCAAGTTGCCTGATCATCCGGAAAATGCCTAGCCTCAGATTCCCACCAGAGATACGCTTCTCCTTGTAACAGTGATACATCACATATCAGACTCTCTCGGAGGTGCAATCTAATTGTTGCAAAACTCTTTTTGTTGACTCCATCCAATTTTCAGCAGCGGGCGGATCAATTCTTCTTAGTCCCAAAAACTCTGTGGCACTATATTTCCGTAGCTCTTTAATCGGGGCCCGTTTGATAGTAGGTACTGATGTAGTAGTAGGTACAGTTCTCGCTACACGCTGTAATGCATCGGCTATAGCTCTTAACAGTTGTGAGTCATCTCTTTCTCTTCCTACGTTAAGAGGTTGATTATCTAACAGATTCACACTAGGTGCAACAGATTCAGTTTCTTCAAATTCTTGACTTCCAGTATACATTTCTTGTTCAACATCATCCATTCTTTCATCTGACATTTTATCTATAAAACTAAATCAAATAAATATATTAGCATCCAAAAACCTGACTCAGTTTCGACTTAAATGTGGCATGTACTTCTAGACTCATTTACGAGCTTGATTTAGTCCGAGAATCGGCTAAACCTTAGCTTTGATACCAATAATTGTAACACCCCCTAATCCCGAACCATCGTCCGAACAGGGTTATGAGGCATTACCGGACATATCAGACAACTTACAAATAATTCACAAATAAAATAACATTCATAGTATAATTTAATAACTAAGTCCCTATAATGAACTCTCGAAGTCTAAAACATGTATTAAAAGTGAAACGGGACACGTTCAAGTACTGCAGAATTTTTTTTAATTTCGTCAACATTTCTGCTTATTTTTACATAAAACCCTCTGCAATTAAAACCGTATCCATTTCAAACATAACCAATTCAACCAATTCATTTCACATACTCATTTTCTAATCTAAATACCTTCTAATCAAACTCAATCAATATAACATTAATTTAAATTTATCAATGTACTACTTAAATTGAAATGGATAATTTTTTTTTCATTATAATTCTTAGACTTGTAGTACTAACATTTTTAACCATTTATATTCAAAACATAATGACCTTTATACACAACCTATGTACATGCCACATTACCAAAAGAAAATATACATCACCAAAAGTTGGCTGAAGTCGGGTTTGGCTTTGGATGCTGGTTCAGTACTTGACTTCTACAACCTGCGCATGGAAACAACCGTACGCTGAGTATGCATATACTCAGTGGTATCACTATAATTCAATTTATAATTAAATACATTTAATCACACACATACTTTTACATTACAATTATCATCACTTAATGAACAATTCAATCTTTTTATCTTATCATTTGAATATATATACCATTCTTATTTCTTTATTTCAATTCACACCTTTCACATATGCCATATCACTCAAATTTAGTTTTATCAGTAAATTTATTTCATTTGTCCCTATTAACTTGACTCAGACTCGGCGGATACACGGATTCCAACCAACACACTAGTACGGCATATTGTGCCTTAACAGTACACAGTACCTAAATAGTAATCAGTAACAGTAACAGTAATAGTATTCAACATACAAAGTGCTGAATCTGTAACAGTAACGGTAATAGTATTTGACACACAAAGTGTTGAATCGGTAACAGTAACGGTAATAGTAACAGTAGTCAGCATATAAGTGCCTGATCAGTAAGCCGACAAAAACCTGTACTCTTCCATATCCTATGGCATCCAACTATATCCAACTAGTCCGTCTAGTTAATAGGGTACTCAAATCAATTTTCAGTACAATTTCCATTTCGATTCAATATTAATTATAATTTATTATTTCGATCAATTTTCACAGTAATGCAGTAAGTTGTTTCATCAGAAATTTTACAGTTCAATGCAGTATACGTAACAATATTTAGTAATTTCACAGTTCAATTCGATATTCAAAACAATATTCAGTATCCCATAATTCAGTTCAGTATCAATCTCGATTTTAATATCCAATCACAAATTTTATCATTTCATTAAATACTTACCTAAAAATACTTACCACACATACATATTAAATTAAACACATATTAAATATAAAGCTTGAGTTATAGTGATACAAACCAGAATTTTCTTCGGATTTAATCCTTGGATTTAATCCTCGACGATCTTCTCTTTTCCTTTTTGGGCCGATGCTTCAGGCTCGATATTAGCTACAAAAAATTAAAATAATTTCACAATCATTAAAACAACACAATTTAATTGCTGAAATTTTTATCTAACTTTTACTTTAATTCCAATTTAATCCTAACTAAACTTACTTACTTTCTTAATTTAATTCACTCTCCATTTCTATTCAAATTTTGTCCAAACTCAAACTTAACTATTAAATTTCCAGCATATTTTCCTAATTTCAAAATTTCTTCAATTTAGTCCTTACATCATAAAACTTATAGCTTCTTTTACAATTTAATCCCTTATTCAATTCTAACTTAAAATTCATTCAATCTAATCCCTAATTCCATAATTTGTCCAACATAAACCCTAATTGAAAACCTATGAACTCTTGAAATATCAACTTAATTTCAATAAAACCTTGCTTAAAAGCTTCTAAAACATCAAATTTAACTAAAAATGACTTAATTGACTTACCAATCAAAGCTTCAAACTTCAAATCTCTAGTTTATCCTTTTTCTTTTCTTTCCCTTTTTCTCCCCTGTTTTCGAATGCTTTCTGTTTCTATTCTGTTTGTTTCTTTTTCTTTTATCTTTTATTTACTTTATTTTTTTAATTAGCATATATCATAATACATATATTTTAAATATCTATTAAGTATTTAATCAAATACATACAAATGTACACCACCAATACCATACACTTGTCATCATTTATTTTATTTTATTATTTTTTTACACAAAAATCTAATAATATAATAATTTAATTATTTAATTATTAATAATATAATTTAATATAATTGTCTATTACTTTAATATTAAGTAAACAAATTATTTTATAGCAAGTGCACATGTATCTATTTATTGCAAATGTACCAATGTTTTTATTACAATTGTCATTATTCAATTTGTTTATTGTACAAAAATATCATAATTTAATTATTTAATTAACAAATATCTTTATACTTAAATTATAAGTAATTTAAGTATTTAAATTACAAATGTACCAATATTTTTATTACCATACAATTCTCTACTATTTAATTTATTTAATAATAATACTAATAATAATATAAAACCATAACAATTAATAATTATAATAATCAATTATATAATATATATATATGATCTAAATAAAATCTTAGATTTTTAATACATTTATGCTGCCTCAACCATTATTTAATGGCATATTTGCCATTTTGGCCCTTTTTACTTTCTATTGCTTTAAATTTAAAGTTTCACCTCTTATTCAATTTAGTCATTTTTTTCTAATTACTCTAAATTAAGCTAAATTCACCTAATTAAAACCTAATTAGACACATCACTAAACTCATAAATATTTTTAACAATTATTTTTAAACCCGGTTCACTACGTTGAAGGCATATTTGCCATTTTGGCCCTTTTTACTTTCTATTGCTTTAAATTTAAAGTTTCACCTCTTATTCAATTTAGTCATTTTTTTCTAATTACTCTAAATTAAGCTAAATTCACCTAATTAAAACCTAATTAGACACATCACTAAACTCATAAATATTTTTAACAATTATTTTTAAACCCGGTTCACTACGTTGAAGGCCCGATAATATACTTTTTTAGTGCCCACAGATCTTGGGTCGTTACATCGAATTACAAACAAATAAAAGGCCCAAATAGAAATCAGATAAACAAAACAAAAAAAAAAGAATAAAGTCCAATAAAAGAGAGTCTGTTTACAACAAATGTGGCCCAATATGGCCCACATGAGGAAACCCTAAAGCCCACGACACTAAAAACTAAACAAAAACCTTAATGCGCCTTGCGCCACTCCTCCCTTCATAGGCACGTCGCTCGAGGATCCTCATCCCAAGTTTTACCCTTCCTGTCGTCATTTCAACAAAATGGCAAAGGGTTTGCCTATCCTCTCCGTTGACTCCGCCACCTGCAAGAAAAGAGAAAAAAAAATGACAGATACAAGTGCATAAATAGCAAAAGCAAATAGTAAAGAAAAAGAAACAAAACAATGTTGTAAATCGGCTATAAAAGCCACAACAATCACAATGTAATTTTTTACAGAAAAAGCAATAAAAAAACACCAACATAATATAAAATTTCGAAAGTGATTTATTTTTTTCTTTTATTATTTTTTTCCAAATCTTTTTATATATAAAAAAATAAAATAAAAAGAAAAAGAAGGAACTTACCTGATGCTTCGTGTTCTGCCATCGAGAGTGGCCGAGATCGTCACCTCCGTTGAAAGGTGACCCCTTTTAAAAAACCCTAAAATTGAAGGGTTATCTCTTTTTTTTTGAGACTTTTGGCGAGTTTTTCAGAGAATCGACCCCAAATTTGAGTTCTGGGAGTCGAAAGGCCAAAAGGGGACTTTTTTGCATTTTCCAGCCATCAAGAATGGTGGAGCCCGTTGCCGATGGCCGGTGGCCGCCGTGGAGGCTCACCAGACCAGTGGCCAGTCCTAGGGTGTGTTTTAGAGAAAAAAAAGAAAGGGGTTTTCAATTTTTTTAAAAAAAACTAAGGCTAAAATGATTTTTTTCAGAAATTTTTTAACTTAAATAAGAGGTCAAAATGACGTCGTTTTGGCTTGGGTCCATAAACCCTAAAATGGCATTGTTTTGAAAACTGGCCCAAAAATTGACCCGAGACTCGACCTAACACACACAGGATCCGCGTGTTTTTGATCCGGGGGTTCTATTTGCGCCTTTGGTCCCTCCGCTTTTTAGGCGATTTACAATGTAGTCCTTTTTAGCTTTTAACTTTACCACTTAAAATTATTTTATTTTATTCAGGTCCTTGGGCCAATAGACATCTAAAACGATGTAGTTTCAAGGCTGACTCGAACCATGCAGGATCAACGTGTTTTTGACAAGGGAGGGTCTAATTTATTCTTTGGTCCTTCTGCATTTTCACCATTTTAAATGTCATCCTACTGCTGTTTATTATTTCTTTTAATTTCACCCTTTTATTCTATTTTTTGTGCAATTTGATCCCTCGATTATTGTAGACCCATTAAGGGAAGGACACGTGTGAATTTTTTGGGGGAAAATTGCCTTTCAAGTTCCTATATATTTCATCCTATTTTAATCTAGTCCTTTTGTGTCTTTTTCTTTATGATTTATATTGTTAATTTTGTTATGTTTTTGATTTAGCCTTTTATTTTTTTCTTCATTTACCCATTTATTTATGTCCTTTTTGAAATACCTTCTTTAAACATCATTTAAATTTCAATTTAAGCCCTAATTTAGTTAATTTTTCCATTTTATTTATTATGTAATTTATTTTAGCGTTTAGATTTATATTATTTACATTTCCGTTTTGTTTATACATTTTTATTTTTGTTTTACCTTCATTGTTATTATTATCATTATTTTATTAATTTATATAACTATGTTATGATTAGTACCATTATTATTATAAAATTGATATTCTCATTATTATTGTAGTGGCATTGCTATCATCATTTAACAACACATTCTTTTATTTATTTTATTTATATTTTATCTTTTTGTTAATTACCCTAATGTCGTCCTTCCATTTTTGCCTACATGGCAATTTTATTTTATCTTACTCTCATCATTTCATGTATTATATTACAATATGTTTATTTGTTTTTTTAAACAAACATATATCTTTTTAAAAAAGGGTTATCTTTGTTTTTATATAATGCATAAAATATCCAAAACCGAAGTAACGTTCATTATTATTTTGGAATTAGAAGAGTCGTGTTCCTAACTTACGAAATATGGCTAATTTCTAAAACTGAAATAGTTGAATATCTATTTCAAAAATAATAAAAACGAGATTTAAGTAACAAACAAATGATGTTTGTTCTTGTCTTTAAGGATTTAAGGCATTGTGTCCTAACTTACGGGACATGATTCTTTCTTCTCAATTACCCTGGAATAAGCCCTTTTCACAAAAATTAATTTAAATAATGTTTGTACAGGCCCAATTATGCCCGGCCCAAAACCAAAATACCCAAACCCAAATTACATCAGCCCAAACCACTAACTCTACCCCCAAACCAATAATAAAAAAAACAGCAAAAAAGGAAAAACCCTGGTCACCCCATGCTGCCCGGCCACCCCATGCCTCTGCAAGCACCATTCCCGCACCTCCATACCCTGCAAAGACAGAAGCAGACCAAACAGAATCTGACAAAGATAAATAATATTTTCCTAGTTTTGTATTCGGCTATAAAGCCGAGAAAACCGATTTTAAAAGGGAGGATACTAAAAAGGGGATTTTGGATATACAAGAAAGATTGTATTTTTATGAACAAACAAAGAAATCAAAAAGGCAGAATAGAACCTAAAAGGTTTTGATCTTTCTTGTTATTTGTTTCTCTTCATTTTCTTGTTTGCTTTTATTTATTGTTTAAATACGAATCTAAAAAAAATCAAAAAGAAAAGGAAAACGAAGCCTTATCTTCGCATACGAGCCATCAGAGACCATCTCTTCTTCGTCGAAATCGAAGCTTGAGATAGGTTTTTGGGGCTAAAAATCTTACCTTTTGGGGGGAGGTTTAGAGTAAGAAAACAACACGTCTCCATGGCGAGCTATCATCCATTGGTTTCAATGGTGGAAAGTAGCAGTCGAGTGATCGAAAAGGGAAGGGGAAAGCCTCAAAAATCTGCTGTTTTGAAACCCTAATAATTGGGTCTTCTATTTGTGGCTGAAAGGGAGAACAATCTGCCATTCAATGGCTTTTAATTTTGGGAATTAAATGAAACAATGCCGTTTCAGTTATTAAGGATGCGTGCCTATTGTTCAAAATGGGCCAATTTCGCGTCTGGTCCTCCCTTTTCGCGTAGTGATTCATTTGGCTTCCATTTGTTTTGTTTTTTTTTTAAAAAAAAACTTCGGCATTTATAATTTACGCGCGTTTCATTTTAGTCCGTAATGAAACACAGTGTGTTGGGGCCTGGAATATTTCCAGTTTTAGTCCTTGTATATTTGTGCACATTACGCGCTGGTCCTTATTTTGTTACCCGCAGTTTATTATATTTATAAATCATCCTTTTATTTTAATGTGATTTCAGTTTAGGCCCTCTCTTATTTTTTATTTTTACGACTTATTCCCTTTAATTTCATTTCACTTTCGAATCAATCCTTATTTTATTATAGTTTATATTTGAAATTCCGTTTTAATTCAGATTTAACCTTTTATATAATTTCAGTTTTTTTTTATTTTGTTATTCGTTTGTATTATTCTTTATTATATATATCTATTTCTCATTGTCTCATGTTTCATGTTAAAATTTATATTACTTATATCTATACATTTTTGTTCTGTCGTCATCATTACACATATGTCTTAGTATGGGTTTATTTATTTACCTTTTTATGTATACGTTATTTTTATTATTGTTGCTGTTATCATTTTTAAATATTTCGCATGATTTGTTTACTTATTTTATTATTATATGCTTTCCATTTTACTTTGTTTTTAGTTTACTTTATTTTACCATTCATTTAATTATATCCTTTTTATAATTTTAAAACTTTAGATTTTATTATATTATTATTTTTCTTAATCTTTACATTTTTATTCGCATTATTATTATTATTATTATTTATTAGTCTATTTATTTATTTTTTTTCATTTGCTTGTTATTATTATTTTTTTAAACCTTTTCTAATAACTAAAGTTCATTTATTTTCTTTTCATTTATTCTTATATTTTATTACTATCGTTATTATTTATTTACATATTTTATTACAAAATTTTTTATACATATATATATATTTTTTCAAATTACCTTACGAACAATGTATTTAAATTTGTTTTTACTAATTGTACATTAAACTTACTTATTTTATCTATTTTATATATTGATCAACAACCTTTATACGTTATTTAACTTAGATATTATTATATGTATCATTTGTTATAAAACCTTTTTACATACTAGCTATTTTGAAAATTCTTTATTATTTTATAATTACTCATTTTAAGTTCTATAGTATTCATTTTAAACTATTTTAACCCATATACTTTGATTCATTTATTTCTTTTAATCTTTTTATAGATCATTTTTGGAATTGATTATGTTTTTATGGATCAGTTATTTTTAAATTTTGATCTATATCGTGTACCTTAAACTCTTT
This sequence comes from Gossypium hirsutum, assembly GCF_007990345.1. Taxonomy (NCBI): domain Eukaryota; kingdom Viridiplantae; phylum Streptophyta; class Magnoliopsida; order Malvales; family Malvaceae; genus Gossypium; species Gossypium hirsutum. The sequence goes on along the minus strand of NC_053433.1, from coordinate 101,561,153 downwards.
ATACATATTTTATTGTTATTTATTTTAGACCTTTCATATGTTATTTTAGATTGTTATATGTTTATTTTAATTCGCTCATTTTATTTTAAATTGTTTCGTATATTGATTATTTTAAATTGTTCTATACTACTCATTTAAAATCGCTTTTTATGACATCTTCTTTCAAACTTGTTTTTATGTATTATTTATTTGAAATTGTCTCATCATTTATTTTAAAGGGTTTCATGTTGTTTATTTCATTCTTTTGATTATTAGTGTTGGTCTTTTAAATGATGTATGTCGAAAAATTATTGCCATTACGTGTTCTTTAATTTGTTTATTCATGTTCACATTATTGTCATTCACTAGTAATATTCTTATTCATATATTATCATTCTATGCCCATTATTATATTTTTATTTCATAGCATCTATGGTATATTAAGCCCCAATACATTCTTTCAATTTAGATCACTTTATTTTATTTCAAACAAAAACACCCATTTTAATTTTCACTTTCAAAACCAAAGTCGATCGTTTTCAAAAAAAATGGTTATGACACTATCTTGTATGTTATGTTTTATCATGTTAATGCGCTCCTTCATGCATCGGTTTTAAAAATAAGACCTCAAGGATTCCAAAAAATATAAAGGCAATGTTTGGTGTTTGGAAATTTCGAGAAAGTAGTGCCCTAACTTATTGGGTTGTCACTTTTCTCGTTGAATTCGAATAATTAAGTATCTTTCTAAGTTTTTTAAAAGGTTTTCTAAATGCAAGCTACTATCTTGAAATTTCAAAGCAATATGTCCTAACTTATTGGATATATCGTTTTGCTGTTTTGAGATAGGAATTTCAAAAAAAAGGGTAACTTAATGTCAATATTTTGACGCGAGTGAATCCCAATTTTCAAAGTTAAAATATTTTAAAGAGGACTACATCTTAAAATTTTTTTAAATTTCCGACATTAAGGACATTTGATAATCAATTAGATACCAATTTTTGGGCGTTACGAGGGTGCTAATCCTTCCTCGTACGTAACCGACTCCCGAACCTGTTCTTTTATTTCGTGGACCAAAACTAATGATTTTAAAAAACAAAATGTTTTAAAGGTGATCCAATCACACCTAAAAAGATTGGTGGCGACTCCTGTTTTCGTTTTTTTAAAAGTCGATTCCCATTTTCTTAAAACTCGATTTAAAAATGGTTTCGACAATGTCTTAATACCAAAAGAAATCGTGTTTTAAATTCTCTTCAAATTTTCAATTTTCGATACCAAAACATCAAGTAATCAACTAGGTACTAATTTTGAGCATTATGAGGGTGCTAATCCTTCCTTATACGTAACCAACTCTCGAACCATTTTTTCGGATTTGTAAGACTAAATATTATCGTTTTAACAAATCAAACGTTTTATTAAAATGACTAACTTTTGAAGTGATCCAATCACACCAAATTAAAAAGGGTTGGTGGCGGCTCTCATTTTTATTTTTTAAAAAATAAAAGGTCGATCTCAAAAAAAGTTTCAACAAAGTGTTTGTACTTTAATGTTACCAACAATATCAAATGTGTTAATTTCATGCATGCGAATATAAATGTCCATATTATGAGTAGAAAAATACACATTGAGAATATACATATAACTGTGCAGGTGAAATAAAAAAATCCTAAAATAGAAGAAAAATTATAAAAATTAAAAAATTAAAAAAAATTATGAAATACAGGAGTCTATTTAAAAATATATTTTTATTTTTGAAATTATAGAAAATATAAAATAACTAAGAAACTTTTAGAAAGAACTTAGACAAATGGTTATCCATATTCAAATGACTTTAGACAATCATTTATCCAAGATCATTATGCATGTAAAATAAAAAATAAATTTCCTAATTTATTTATTTTTTTTCAAGAAATTTTTTTTATTATTTTTGTGACATGTATCAATATTTTATTGACTAACAGACTAAAAATTAACAGAGTTACTCAGTTACCAATAAAAATATTAATTTGGTTTATGGTTTTTAAGTTGAAGTACCAATTAAATTAAAAAAAAATTTAGATATATTATTAAATTGTATATATTAACCCATGTACTATTTGTAAATTAAAATTTTATATTATGAATTTAGAAATCAGATATGACCAATAAATTTAATCAATTAAATACATAATCGTTTAGTCTAATAAGTCAACTATATAAATTGAATCGGAAAATTAGAGAATCAACTGGAATCATTTAAAAACCTGAAACTTAAAACCATAAAAACAGTTAAAATTGGTAAGATTGTAATTTTTTTTTTATTATTTTTGACTTCTTTTTCATTCAGTTTTGGTTCATTTTTAATTTTTTTTATGATTTGTATTAATTATTAATAATTTTTTTGTTTTTAAAATTTTCAAAATAATTGAACAGTCCAGTTCATCTCGTTGAATATAAAATAGAAGGTCCGATTCGTTTATATCACTTCAGGAATATTTGAATTTAGGTCAGTGAAATTTGATAATATTTCCATTAGTAAAGTTTTCTCATACATCAAATAAATTATCCAACATAAACCATGAGCATTGTTTTTTTAAAAATGTTTTTGAAAATATTATAAAAATTGGTTTTGATTTTAGAGGTGGGAGGATGAACTTGATTAAAAACAATAGTAATAGTGAGATTCCAAGATTTATTTTGCTTTTGTATTGGGGTTGTATGCTCTATGCAATTTTGTAAGGTTGTAGGTGCAACTGAGAATGGGTTCTTTGTGTTCTTAGCGATTTTTACCTTATGTCTTGTAATTCCTTTTGAATATCAATTATTACTATATTTTTATCAACTTACCAAAAAAAAAAATACAGCAGTAATGACGAGTGAAAGTATAAAATAACAATTTAAAACATTTATTAAAATTATATTTTTGTTAAAAAATATATTATCTATGATTTTTGTAAATAAATTTTTTTGACAAAATGCTTAGAACTACTCACAGCTCCTCTCCAACCCATAAATAAGAAGATAATGCGTTACTTACGTCTTCATGCATTGATAATAATATCTATACTATTTAAGGTAAGACCCAATCCGTGCAATTATGAATTTATTAAAAATATATAGTACGATGATGTACTTATTCACACATTAACCAAGGTATATATTTATATCCTAATTCTATAACATTTATAATAATAATAAAGAAAATCCATATTTATATGGAAAATAATAAAAAAATGGTGGTTTTGGGGGGTTGAATTTCGAATGCTTCATATAATTACATCTAGGACTTGCTCAATTATAATGTGATGCCCCTCAAACCAAAGTTCATTCCCACTTGATTTTTATGAATTGTAAGCTATATGTTTGACAAATAAAAGAAGAGAAAGGCAAAGTGGTTTTGAATTATATTGGGAGATAGAAGGGGAAACATTTTGCGAGAAACTCGCAATTTCAAAGCCCACAAAAGCATATGCCTTCGTCACATGTGTTGTGCTTCGAGATGGTGAATTTAATATAGTGCTCAACATGGTGCTGCTTGATTTGATTTATATCTACATAAAACCATTTTTCTTTTCTAGTTTTTTAAAATTAATTACACTTGACGTTTTGTCTTCATAAATGAGAAACAGAGATTTTAGACTTTAAGTTCTACTCTTTTACTTTGTTTGGTAAGTTTTTATTTGATTTCGGTTTTATGACTGTACTATTTTATGTATGAATATTGAAAGTTGTGAATTGGCTACTTGATTCACCCATAGATGAAGTAGTAAAAGACTTTTTTGAAATCTTCAATTAGTTAAGTTTAATTATTGAATAATCTTTACCCTTACTTCTCATAAAAAAAATTTAATCTTGATCTGTACCCTTCAAAAAAAAATCCAATTCTACTTTTGATTTTATAAATGAAAATAAATAGGCATGAATAAAATTCTCAACAAATTAAAATAATACTATTTTATTTTATTTTTGTACAATTAATAATTAAATATTATTTTTTGGTGAATTACAATAATATGGTAAAAGTTCAAATAACAAGTGAAACTAGTGTGACTCAAACCTAAGTCATACCTAGAATGGTAAAAACCCTTACCTGTTAAGTCATTACGTGGGATTCAATTAAGTATCGTTTTTTAAGCAATAAAAAATGAAACAAGTTGTCTAGATTTGAACTCGAGACTAACCTTAATAAAAATTTAAATAATTATTGTTAAAATCAATTGAAAAATAATCTATATTCCTTAAATCAATTTAAATAATGATTTTAGAACGCACGAGGATATATGAATTTCTAATTCACCATTTAACCTTTAATTCTTAAAATCGAGCTTCTTTTGTTTCTTGTTTTGGCTCAGCCCTTGAAATCAAGCTGTTGGTAGCAGGAGAAATGAGAGAAAATAATTAAATTTTCTTTAACCATAAGCAGAACCAATTAATTTAGTTAAGTTGGTCTCTTTATTTCATACAAATTGTATTACACTGATTACACATCTTGATTAAGTAGTTGCAAAACCCAGATTTTCACATAGTTCATACGATTGAACTGAACACACTTCCTTAAACACTGATTTTGTTATGGAAACTTAACATGTTCATATGCATATACGTATATGCTTTTAGGTTATTCTAACATGTTAAAGTTCCAATTTTATTTGGTAAAGCTCAAACCAAATTGTTTAGCAATTAGCAAGGTGATCATCAGTTTCAAGGTCTACTGTGTCCATAAGGGTTGCTTTCGTTTGGGAAAAAATGGTGACGTGATTCTGTCGTAACTTTGTTCAGGGAAGCCAAAAGGGCCACATCGGAGTCATCTTCTCCGGCACCGTGGACGGCGGTTAGATCTATACCATCTTTAGCTCCGACGTCGACCTTTCGACCCATCTGATGATTACTTGGCTCTGGCTCCTTCTCCAGGGTCATTCGTTTTCCATCAGCTTCCATGGTTGCCACAAACAGCAACATGGCGAAAAATATGGCTACAAATCTCTTCATCATCGATAAAACCTCTAAGACCTGAAATGACAAAGTAAGTTATAGTTGTAATATATATAATATGATATAGGAAAGTAAAACTAGGGTTAAGTAGTACCACGTTCAACTTGGAGGGAATATTGTTTGATGAAGCGAGAAAGGAGGGGCTAGGGCTTTGAGTATCAACAAATCATCCAAGGTGAGATGGGGTAATGATCACATTGTTGCAAAGCCATTGGCTTTGGGTTGGCCACAAACCAAGAAATTTGTATTTAAATGCTAGATTTTTTTTGATAAATACTAATTTAAGTGATGGATAATCCTTTTTTTTTAAATGTTAGGAATTCATTCAAACCAAGAAAAGGTATAAAAAGTCTGTAGAAATACAACAATAAACTCGATCCAGAAACAAAAATAGCAAAACAGTCCTTCATGCACCCAACTACCAAAGTAATGAAACAGTCCCTCATGCACAATACAAGGAGTTTCGGACAAGAAGAAAGAATTACAGAATCGAAATAATATCTTGACCAACAGAAATACCGGCCTTGGCTAGAGTGTTCCGCATTGCCATTTACCGTCTTAGGCACCTGCAAAAAGAGCAATCTCTCTTCTCTTACGATTCTCACAATCGAGAGAATAATGTCCTTTAGGAAGGGTGGTGCTTTCAACAGCCACATTATTATCGATTTCAACCATAAGCTTGTGAGAGCAAAATACTCAACGCTTCTTTAATTGCAAGAATTTCAGCCAAATTTGGATTCGCAACCCCGATATGCTTTGAGAAAAACATCAACTTCACACCATCAGAACTATGAAGAATACCACCAATGCCCGCTTGTCCTAAAATGCCGCTCATGGCCCGTCCATACTGAATTTTACAAAACCAACAGGTGGGGGCATACAATTGAGCCGATTGCATCTGTTCTTTGACCTATGAAGATTCGAAAAATTCTTAGGAGCAAGCATAAACTCCATAGTTATGCTAAGTGACCCTCTCCACTGTTGTGCGAATAGGGTAAAAAGGAGTAAATTATTATACTAGAAAACTACACTGGGTTCAATTCTTAAAAAAGACTAGAAATGTCACAAACGGTCCCGCTTAAAACCCAACCTCCTAGATAAATTCTCCATCCAATGTAATTTAATAGTACAATATATCATTACAATTGTACCTTACAAAATATTGAAAGAGAAACAATAAAGAACACTAGAATTTTAACAAGGATCGACAAATTATGCCTACGTCCTCGAATACTACAAAATATATTTCAATGCAAAAGATACAAATGAAAAATTACAAATGAGGAGGGGAAATTTTGCCTTATGAAGGAAAGGACAAATTTTGGGATGATTTAAAGGTGGAGAAACCACCTTTATTTGTTGCAGTACATGTAACACTCCTAACCCGTATCCATCGCCGGAACAGGGTTACAGAGCATTACCGGAGTTTACAGATCAAATAGATAAACATTTCATATCATATACATTCATGTCAGAAACCAATCAAAATTAAACATATTATCTCTTATACGAGCCCTTGGGGCCCAAAATACGCTTTAGAAACAAGTCGAGACTAGATCGGGTACTTAAGGAATTTTTTAGAAAACATTGAAAGTTTTCAAAGCTACAGGGGTCACACGGCCTTGTGACCAGACCGTCTGACTCACATGGTCAGCAGACACGCCAGTGTCTCAGGCCGTGGGCATTTAAAATAGGGACACACAGTCGTGTCCCAGCCCGTGTCCGTGCTCTTGTAACTCTCTGACTTGGGTTACACGGCCAAGCCACATGCCCGTATGCTAGGCCGTGGAGCATATTGACTTGCGCAATTTAAAAGATACAGGGGACACACTGTTGAGACACATACCCGTGTGGACAAAAATAGGCCATTTCCAAACCACATTTCTCACCCAATTTGGTATCAACCTAAACTCAACAATTTTTACACATCAACAAGCCATAACAATGCATTCAAAACAAGCCAAAATCAAGTCTTAAACAAGAAATATCACCATATACAACCAATATGCCCTTAGGCACCTCAAATGACAACTTAAAAACATGTCAACCAAGTATCCAAACTTTCCTAAATGACCAAATACATATATGCATATTCAACCCAGAATGTTTCAGTTTATGCTCCTACCTATTATCTGGATATACTAAGAAAGATATACGGTCTAATGAGGCTACTACGAAATATTTACTCATGGGTGGGGCAAGCTCTTCTATTCACTTTTCATTATTCTACCATAGTAAACACACATCAAATATGGAAAGGCTACATATATATATACATCAAAATATACCAAACACAAGCTATATAAGTGTCTAATCTCAACAAAACAATTATATGTCAACATTGGCCAAATTAACTAATACATGCCATTATAACCGATATTAATTTACTAAAAGTATCAAAAAGGCGATGGATAGTGTGAAATAGCTCCGACCAGCTTCCAACCCGAAAGAGCTTTCGAATTACTATAAAACACGAAAAATAACACAGAGTAAGCATTTAAGCTTAGTAAGTTCGTATAACACAGAATTTAACTTACCATATATCCATAAAATAGGTAAGTAAACATAGCATATCTCAACCAATTTGGCCAAAAGCCTAAACACATGATCACCAACATATTAGTCATGAAAATCACATATAAGATCTAACACACATGGTTGAATTTATAAAATAATCATATTTCATGTATTTCATATAAATATCAGTAATAGTTCATATCGAACTCATATAATCTCATAATAGAACTGTGTCCGTTGAACCATTTAAAATATCGTTGGATACATGGGTAGTACACATGAAGTGTACTGAATTGTAATCTGTCAATTCATGTACGTGTATGTGTCATGGGCCGCAGTTTAAAGCCTATGACCATCACACCAAATACATCCGATGAAGGTCTATTGTGTAGATGGGGATCATTTGGCCCGCAAGAACTGGCCCGATTTGGTAAGTTGTTGGAGAAGCCTATCAGATTGAAGCCTGGTTGGCCCGATAACAAAGATTTGGCAACTTAGATTATTTTGGTAACTAACCTTAAAAGATTGATAGAATCATATCTTGTAAAGATTATATTAGATTTGATATGACATATCTTGTAAATCCCTAAAATCAAGGGATATAGTTAATCTCATCTATCGATGTAAATGTATCTTGACCATTGATTTTAGGGAAGCTCAACTATAAATAGAGAGCCTCCCCCTCATTTGTACTCACTCCATTCATTTTTTATTATTCTTTGTGAATAAGAGAATATAGAGAGCATTTACTGAAACACCTTGTGTGCATTCTTTTTGTTGTTCTTTTGTTGCTTCTTTTGGCATAAATAGCTTCCGCTATACAAATTGGTGCCTTAGAGGACTTCTAAAGGAATCCTCACTTGAGTAAATGTTGACTTAGACAAGTTTGGACGAACGAATCACCTAAATCCGTATGTATCACGAGATGAAAAATCTAGCCCCGTGACATGTGGTATCCGAGCTATTGATTCGAAGGCAAGGTTGGGATGTCGAAAGAAGAGTTAAAAAAAAAGGGTCAAAAGGTATTTGAGGGAGATGCTACCGACTATTGAGGAATGTGTGGGTAAACTTGAAGAGTCCATGGAGGACGCAAAAGAGTCAGAAAATGCACTTGGGGAAAGCATAGATGACTTGAGGGAGTAGTCCAGCGACTTTGTGACCATGTGTCTCACTTCAAATAGGGATAACATGTAAGAATTGCTAGATTCCCAAAGGAAAAAGCTAACGGAGAGAAACAATGTTCTCAAAGCCATAGTGATGGCTTTAAAGGAGGAAACAATAGCCACGACAATGGCTTTGAGTACAAGAATAGAGAAGCTCGAGGTAGAGTTGGCATTATGTTGAGCAACTGTGAGGGAATGAGTGTTAAGTGCAGCACTCAGTAACGAGGATGTATTGAAGCCGAAAAAGTTTGTAGGGACAAGGTTTATAGCTGTTAAGCATTTATTTGGTGAATTGTAAGGATTAGGACGCATGTCAAATATCCATAGGGACAAAGGTAAAATATCAAGGTAACCTGGGCAAGAAATGGGAAGCTTTTCTTTCAATTCTTCAAGAAGTGATCTCTATTTATAAAAAGGGAAAAAATAAAGAGAATTCCTCTCATCCTTCAAGCTGAGTTAAATATATGGATCTAGGCTCTAAGAGGTCTCTCAAAAAGACAAGTTTGGAAGTTTGGTTTTCTGCTAGTAAGCTTATTCCCAAAAAGGTATGTTTCATGACTCTATTTGCTAAAGAAACACAAATTTATAAGTATACTAGAAGAAATAAGGCTTAGTGATATGTTTGAGTTAAATTAGAGGTAAAAGGTTATACGAATGAGTTCTAACAAAGTGTCATTGTTTGATGAGGTGAGGAAGTCGTAATATCTAGTTGAATGAAAGATCTGTAACTCAAGCTACTGTTGTCACAAGGAAGGATTAGGTTTGAAGTTTGACAGCCTTCTAGGTTATAAGGTGGGTCTCTAAGCCGACTCTTGCAAATGTATTATACATGTTAAAACCTTCTATGAAAATAAACTAAAATTGCATGATATGATGATTCTATAAGAAATGTATGTTTGATGAACTTGCATGAATGATTTGTATGGAAAATGGATATGATCTCTGAGGTTAATGGTTAATGTGTCTGAATGAGTAAATTGTGTCTATGTGTGTGTTGAAGACTAATAAGTGTTAAAAGTAACGTATTTTAACTTCATTCTTTATGCATTTTTGGGTGATTATTCAATGTTAAGTGTGAATTTTATACTCTTAATCCTTTAAATTCATGTTTTGATGCTTAATGCAGAATTTGGAAGAAAAATGAGAGAAAAATGAACAAAAATCAAAAAATCAGAGCAAGCTATAGGAGCTATACGAGTTGACCCCTTCCACACTGCCTGTCTACATAGCCGTGTGAGCCACACGAGCTGACCCCTTCCATATAGCCTGTCCACACGGTTGTATGAGCCATACGAGCTACCACACGGCCATGTGGTAGGTCGTGTCGATTTTGTTAATTTACACCTTCAACTGTGGAAAATTGCATTTTCTAGGTTTTTTGGGCATTCTAAGATGTATATATGACAAACATAAGAAGATAAGAGAGAGCCGTCATAGAATATTCAAGAAAATAACTTGAAAAAGCACTATTGAGGCATATCTCCATCAAAATTAAAGATTCCCAATTGATTTCTTAAAAAATTATCATGAGTTTCTTTATTCCTTTCGGTGATGTTTCTATTTTCAAGCATGAACTAATTTTCTAAAAACATAGGGGAGATGAACCCTATGCTGGATTCTGTCCTTTGTTTTTTTGTTTTACACAATAAATACTTAAATCTTGTTCTCAATTATTTGTGCTTAATTCTTGATTTGATATTTCTAGATTAATAAATCCTTCATGGTGAAATCTAAAGAACATATCTCGTGATGACCATCTGAAGACAACACTTTTGGGTGGACACTGAATGAATGGTAAATCCCGTATAGTTACAAGGGATGAACAAAAAGGCTAATGTGTGCCAAAGTACGCTACGAGGCAAAGATATAAGTTAAAAGTAAGTATAGAGAATGTACTGAAGTAATGAAGATTTAGATGAATTATGAGTAAAGTATTCGGCGTAGTCTACCCTGCCCAAAGAAAATGATAAGACTAGTAAGTATGGAATAAGATATTAAGTCTAATAATAAGGTAAATGAATAGGCTAAGGATTACGTAAAGATAAGATTTAGAAAAGAATATAGAAGGTAATGAGATGTTAAGTATAGTATGCTTAAGAGAAAGGAAGTGCTTCTGAAGAAAGAAAAATGGTAGCATCAGTATTGTACCCGTCAAAGAAGGAAGAAAAGTCAAGAAATACCCCATGGATGTGCAAAATAACATATGAGACATAGAGTAAATGAAAAAGGTATTTTGAGGTTTAGCTCATTAGGTTCTTAGAAACTTACAAACGTTATTTTCTATTTCAAGTTAAAAAGGATTTTGTGTTGAGGGATGATGCCAAGGCTACACCAAGGAAGGGATGCGTTAGGCTGTTATGCATGTAGAGGAAAACAAGTGGCGCGTCAAAGTTTGCATAATTCATATAAGTAGAAATTCAATATGCACACAGTAGACAAAGGAAGAAAGTATGAAAGTTCGGAATTTTATTGATTTATAAATGTAACTATACGATGTAGGCTATAAAAGATTTTGTTATACTCATATATAGTGTAACACCCCGAACCCGAAACCGACACCGGAGTCGAACACGAGGTGTTAACTGACTTTAACCCCTTAAAAAAATTATTTTCCAGACACTGCCCAAACTGTGTACTAGTCGTTTTAAAAATCATATCTTAAGTTTCGTAACTCGAAAATCAGTTTCGTGATTTTTCCCAGAAACTAGACTCATGTGCCCATCTATGTATTTTTTCTAGAATTTTTGGTCGGGCCAATTAGTACAGTTTATTAGTCAAAGTCTCCCATATTGCAGGGGTCGACTACACTGACCTTTGCCCATTACGACTTGGATATCTCCCTGCACAGGGCTTCAATACTGATGCCGTTTGTTTCTATGAAAACTAGACTCAGAGAGGAATCTATAAATATATGGTACGACCCCTAATTATCTCTGGTTAATTTATAATGAATTTCCAAAGTCGGATCAGGGAATCCAGAAACCGTTCTGGCCCTGTCCCACAAAAATCTGATTATCTCTTAATATACTGCCCATATGATCTTTTCGTTACTTCCTCATGAAAACAGACTCATCGAGCTTCGATTACATAATTTATTCATCAATTAATTCCACTCCTACTATTTTTAGTGATTTTTCAATCTCATGACACTGCTGCTGCCAGCATCTGTTACGAAAGTAACTAGGTCCATTTCATGCCTACCCTTGATCCAACTCAATCGAACATTCGTGCCATTTTCGCATGGCTTAAAGTTTACATGCCAAAGTTCAAACACCACGTAATAGCTTATACATGCCAAAATGTTCTTCTAAGCCAACTAAGAAGAAAGTACCAAAACTTGCTATCCGGTGTGATGACTTCGATGACGGCCCGATCACGCAAAAATAGATGAGTCCAAGCAACCTATAATGGGTGACAAGGAAACACCGAGTGAGTTTATAACTCAGTAAGTCATAAGCTATGCACTACCATCCATCAATAACATTATCACAAGAGAAAACAAAATGGAACGAGGCTAATTACTCCATCCATTCCGAACCATACCATAGTTCCTCCAACCTATCGATTCAATTTCATATCAATTCATGCATTCACATTCCATATACTCATCAATAGGACATTGAAGCATTTTCATAAATCAATTTATTTTCGTTACAATCAAACGACTAAACAGCCTTTCACCCATCCTACGATAAATTTTATGTACGTGACTTCAAGTATAGTTGTCACATAGGTTCAAACTTACCGAGCTCAACACCAAGTATAAGCATAGCACCTATTAGCCATGTACTCAAGACACTTACCCGATCCGCTGTCCGCGATCGACTCAATAGTGTCGCACACATAGTGTCCATAATGATTCACGAATGCATATTGAGTCCGCACACTCAGTGCTATATAATCAACTCGCACACTTAGTGCTACGTAATCAAATCGCACACTTAGTGCTACATAGTCAAACTCGCACACTTAGTGCCGCATGGTCAATTCGCACACTTAGTGCATCATATTCATTTCGCACACTTAGTGCAACATAGTCAAATCGCACACTTAGTGCTGTACAATTTAATCCCGCGCACTTAGCGCCAATCTCATGGTCATAAATGGTTATACCCGCACGTTTAGTGCCGAGATCAACAACTCAATACATCTTACCTCTTTTCTTTTCATTCAACAATTTCATCATCACATACGTACATGCATATATATATGTATATTTATTCATTCCATTCAGCATCAATACATAAACATTATGACCATTTGAAATAATACCAACTACATGCTTAATGACTTACCTCGTGTTGGGTAAGACGGTTCCAACTCGGCTACTCGATGACCTTTTCTTTGCCTTTGCTCGATTCACCTCCTTTAACTCCTTGAGCTTAATCAATAATTTAACTAGTTTAACCACCTTGCCAAATATTTACAATCCAATTTCACATGTATATGTATGTTAGTATATTCGGCTAATAACCTCATGCAACTACCATATCATCAAAATCTAATCACCCATGCACATGCATTAGGTAAGTTACCTTTGCTAATTTTAAACCCAACATCACACAAGCTCTCAAGGGATGGCCGAATGCTTCTTTTGTTACCCAACTAATCATTCGACAATTTCATCCCCTTTGCCACCCTTTTATGCCTAATTATCTAAATCAAGATAAGATCATCAACATGCCTAACCATAGCCGAATGTGCAACATTAATCTATCACCTCTATCTCTTAAATACTATCAAGTTCATTTACTTCTAATTTCTTAAGTTCCACATCTTAATGCCCATTATACATAATCAAATTTAACATCATCTATATATTTACTCATATGGCCGAATATACATACCCCCATATAATATCATTTTCATTCCATTTAACACTTAATTTCCACCACATAATCACTTGGCCGATTTTGCTAGCATACAAGCCTATGACCGAATGTCCTTGACCTCTAGTCACCTAGATTTTTATTCTTTAAGCCTCATCCAACTCATATTTTTCATTGACAACCTCCTTAACTTCAATTTATTCACATCTTTAATCATGCTACATTCGACCATTATTTAACAATAATTCATGCATCCTTTTTATTAAACACTCAAAATCAACCATCTTCATACCTCATCACCAAAGACATCAAAATACCAACCAAGAATGTAACATTCATGGCCGAATATCATCTCCATCAATTAACAAAATTTGAACCATGGCTAGGTAGATTTTCACTTACAACTTAAAATATACATGAATCTCAAAGAATAATATCAAACATACCTTAGTCTAGCAAACCACCATAGCCGATTTTCTCAAGCTTTTTCCCCTTCCTTTCTTTCCTCTATTCGGCCAAGGATGTTCAAGAATGAACACTTTTTTTTTCTTTCTTCAATTCACGGCAACAAGGGGGTGAGACCATGTTATTTTTTTTCCATCACCCTTCCTTTCATTATTTAATTATCATGCTTATTATTTTATTTTCCTTACCATACATCACTAACACAACATATTGGTGACATGTTTCCACCCATAGCATGGCCGGCCACTACATATTAGGGAGGGGGAATTTGACATGCAAGTCCCCTTTTTCTTCCACATGCACTAATAGGTCCTCATGCATTGACCTATCACATTTTAAAATTTTCTCATATAAGTCCTATTGACTAAATTCACATGCAATCGACTAAATCGAAGCTTGAAATTTTCACACATTCATGATTACATATTCTAGACAATAAACATCACATTCAAACCTTTCGGTGACTCGGTTTAGCGGTCCCGAAACCACTTCCCGACTAGGGTCAATTTTGGGCTGTTACAACTCTCCCCCACTCAGGAAATTTTCGTCCCCGAAAATCTTACCGGTAAATAGGTTTGGGTATCGTTTTTTCATCGAGCTCTCCGTTTCCCAAGTTGCTTCCTCGATCCCGTGTTTGAGCCACAACACCTTAACCAACGGAACCCTTTTATTTCGCAACTCTTTCACTTCACGAGCTAGGATACGAATCGGTTCTTCTTCATAGCTCAAGTCAGATTGAATTTCAACTTCTGAGGGATTAATCACATGTGACGGATCGGATCTATAACGTCGAAGCATTGAAACATGGAAGACATCGTGCATCCTTTCAAGTTCAGGGGGCAAAATCAATCTATATGCAACCGGCCCCACTCGTTCAGAAATTTCGTACGGCCCAATGAATCTCGGGCTCAACTTGCCCTTACGGCCAAACCTAAGTACCTTTTTCCAAGGCGAAACTTTAAGAAACACTTTATCTCCCACCTGATATTCAATGTCTTTTCGTTTCAAATCCGCATACGATTTTTGACGATCTGTGGCTACCTTCAGACTTTCGCGGATTACCTTTACTTTTTGTTCGGCATCTTTAATCAAATCAACTCCGAAAATTCTACTTTCACCAAGCTCGGTCCAAAACAATGGCGTACGACATTTACAACCGTACAAAGCCTCATACGGTGCCATCTTAATACTTGATTGAAAACTATTGTTGTAAGCGAATTCAATCAAAGGTAAATACCGTTCCCATGAACTACTGAACTCGAGGATGCAACATCTCAACATATCCTCAAGTATCTGAATTATCCGCTCGGATTGACCATCGGTTTGGGGGTGAAAAGCGGTGCTAAAATGCAACTTGGTACCCAAAGCTTCTTGCAATTTCTTCCAAAATCGCGAGGTGAATCTCGGATCTCTATCCGACACGATAGAAATAGGTACTCCATGTAATCTCACAATCTGAGAAACATACAATTCGGCTAGTTTATCCAATGAAAAATCCGTACGCACGGGGATAAAGTGAGCCGACTTAGTCAGCCTATCAACAACAACCCAAATCGCATCCTTCTTACTTGCAGAAAATGGCAGTCCGGACACAAAGTCCATTGTGACTCGGTCCCATTTCCACTCGGGTATCAGGATCGGCTGAAGTAACCCTGAAGGCACTTGATGTTCCGCTTTCACTTGTTGACATATTAAACATCTCGAAACAAAGTCGGAGATGTCTCGTTTCATACCATGCCACCAAAACAGACGTTTCAAGTCGTTGTACATTTTTGTGCTCCCGGGGTGAATTGACATTCGGCTACAATAGGCTTCGTTCAGAATCATCGGAATAAGTTCCGAATTCCTTGGAACACACAAACGACTTCTAAACCTCAAACAACCATCATCATCAATCTGAAACTCCGATTCCTTGTTCGGAACACACTCAGCTCGTTTTGCAACCAATTCATCATCGACTTCCTGAGCTTCAAGAATTTGATGAGTCAATAATGGTTTGGCTTTTAATTCAGCTACTAACACATTGTCAGGTAGAACAGACAAGTGTACATTCATCGCTCGCAAAGCAAACAGTGATTTCCGGCTTAAGGCGTCCGCAACCACATTAGCCTTTCCCGGGTGGTAATCAATGACAAGCTCGTAATCTTTCAACAACTCAAGCCAACGTCTCTGTCGCAGATTCAAGTCTCGTTGAGTCATCAAATATTTGAGACTTTTGTGATCCGAAAACACATGGCACTTCTCACCAAACAAATAATGTCGCCATATTTTCAATGCAAACACAATGGCGGCTAGTTCGAGATCATGGGTCGGATAATTTCTCTCGTGTGGCTTCAATTGTCTCGACGCATAGGCCACAACTCGACCTTCTTGCATCAATACGCAACCCAACCCAAGTAGGGATGCGTCACTATAAATGACAAACTCTTTACCCGATTCGGGTTGCACCAAAATTGGAGCTTCAGTCAAATGAGTTTTCAGTTGATCGAAGCTTTTCTGACATTTCTCCATCCATTCGAACTTAACATCCTTTTGAAGTAGCTTCGTCATTGGTGTGGCTATCATCGAGAAACCTTTGACAAATCGTCGGTAATAACCGACGAGCCCTAGAAAGCTCCGGACTTCGGTAACATTTCTCGGAGGCTTCCAGTTAAGTATGGCTGAAACTTTACTCGGGTCAACTCGAATACCCGATGCGGATACCACATGACCCAAGAAGCTAACCTCTCTTAACCAGAACTCACACTTACTGAACTTAGCATTTAACTGCTTATCCCGCAAAATTTGCAACACTAATCTCAAGTGTTCAATATGTTCGATCTCATCTCTTGAATAGACCAAGATGTCATCAATGAACACAACTACGAACCGATCCAAATATGGTCTGAAGATCCGATTCATCAAATCCATAAATACTGCAGGGGCATTAGTGAGCCCGAACGGCATCACCAAGAACTCGTAGTGACCGTACCTCGTTCTGAAAGTAGTTTTGGGTACGTCCGAATCTCGAATCCGCAACTGATAATAACCTGATCTCAAATCTATCTTTGAAAACACTGATGCTCCCTTTAATTGATCAAACAAATCATCAATACGTGGTAACGGATATTTATTCTTTATCATCACTTTATTCAGTTGACGATAGTCAATGCACAACCTTATGGTTCCGTCCTTCTTTTTCGCGAACAATACTGGTGCACCCCAAGGTGAGAAACTCGGTCGAGCGAAACCTCTATCCGTCAATTCTTGCAACTGAGCTTTCAACTCTTTTAACTCGGTTAGTGCCATACGATACGGAGCGATCGAAATTGGCGTAGTTCCAGGTACAAGCTCAATACCAAACTCTACCTCCCGAACAGGTGGCAAACCCGGTAACTCTTCAGGAAAAACATCCGGGTATTCACAAACCACCGGCACCGATTCGGGTTTTTTTTCTAACTCCTTGTCATCAAGTACATACGCGAGGTACGCTTCGCACCCTTTCCTTACATATTTTTGGGCCAACATTGCTGATATTACAGCTGGCAACCCCCTTAAGTCCGCAGACTCAACTCGGATTATTTCGTTATTTGCGCACCTCAAATCGATAATCTTGCTTTTGCAATTCACAACCGCATCATGCGCGGTTAACCAATCCAAACCAAGAATAACATCAAACTCGTCGAACGGCAAAAGCATCAAATCGGCCGGAAAACAGGATTCTCGGATTATTAGAGGGCATCTCTTACACACTTTATCAACAAGTACGCATTGACCCAACGGGTTTGATACTCGAATTACGAGCTCAGTAGACTCAACAGGTAGAGTCTTACTGGTTGCTAAGGTTTCGCATACATATGAATGAGTAGAACCAGGGTCAATCAATGCAATCACATTAGTATCAAAGAGAGTGAAGGTACCAGTGATGACGTCGGGGGAGGATGCCTCCTCTCGTGCGCGAATGGCATATGCTCTAGCAGGAGTACGGTTCTCGGCTCGATCGGCCGTATCAGAGGCCCCCCTCTGACTACCACCCCTGCCTCCTAAAATTCTCGGTGGTCTACCTCTAGATGTCACTCCACTAGGTCTTGCACCTTGAATCTTATTCTTCTCATCCAGCTCCGTGCAATCTCTAATGAAGTGGTCCTTCGAACCGCATCCGTAACAGGCCCTGCTAGTAGACTTGCCCCAACATTCACCTAGGTGTCGTCTTCCACATTGGGGACATTCAGGTTTCTCGTGACGATTATTGCCCACACTAGCTACCGGAGTAGCTCGGGAGCCCATCGATGGTCTTGCCCTGATGGAAATTCCCGCAGTTGCCCTCGACTTATTAATATCCTCCCTGAACTTCTTTACAGCTGAGAACGAAGCTTTACCCGTCGATCCTTTACGATAATCTCTAGCTTCAAATTCAGCCTTCCTCTTCTCCTTTCCAAGTTCTTCCGCCTTGCAGGCTCGTTCGACTAGTGTTACGAATTCTTTTATTTCCAAAATACCCATTAGTAGCTTTAAATCTTCATTCAATCCTTCCTCGAATCTTTTGCACATAGCAACCTCATCAGCTACACACTCCCGGGCATACCTACTGAGTCTTACGAATTCAAGTTCGTATTCAGATACAGTCATACGGCCTTGCTTGAGTTCCAAGAACTCCTTACGCTTCTGATCAATGAACCGTTGGCTAATAAATTTCTTTCAGAATTCCGTTTGAAAG
The DNA here is from genome assembly GCF_007990345.1 of Gossypium hirsutum. Lineage (NCBI taxonomy): Eukaryota > Viridiplantae > Streptophyta > Magnoliopsida > Malvales > Malvaceae > Gossypium > Gossypium hirsutum. The sequence continues at coordinate 101,542,536 of NC_053433.1, read as the reverse complement.
AAGTCCCAAGTTACTCGCTCGTTCGGGACTATGGAAATCAAGGTCCTCCACCAATAGTAGGCTGAGTCTCGCAACAAAGATACAGCACATTTTAGACATTCGTCAGGTGTGCATGACAATTCATCGAACACCCGAATGGTGTTATCAAGCCAGAACTCGGCCCTTTCGGCATCATCAGTTACTATGGCCTTGAACTCCTCGGCCCCACGCTTCCTAATCAAGTCTACAGGTGGCTTACTCAGCCTCACAGGATCAGCGACTGATGGCATTACAGGCTCTTGGGGTGGATTATTCAAATTTGGGAATTGTTGGACAGCCGGGTTGGTTCGGCCATATTGCGCGACCCACTCATTCATCATGGTAAAGAAGGCTTGTTTAGCCCCCTCACCTTGATTATTCGTAGATGACTGAGGTTCAACAGGCGGCGTCCCTTGTGCATGAGCAGCCGCTACACTTTCAATGTCATCCGCCAAGGTTCTCTCTACACCGGGATCCATTTACTAATCAAAACAAAAACATTTCAACCGCCAGAAGTCATCACACATTTAACCATTAACATTCGGCATGTATAGCTAGACTCATACGCGCTATGGTAGTCCTAGAACCGACTAAACCATAGCTCTGATACCAATCAAATGTAACACCCCGAACCCGAAACCGACACCGGAGTCGAACACGAGGTGTTAACTGACTTTAACCCCTTAAAAAAATTATTTTTCAGACACTGCCCAAACTGTGTACTAGTCGTTTTAAAAATAATATCTTAAGTTTCGTAACTCGAATATCAGTTTCGTGATTTTTCCCAGAAACTAGACTCATGTGCCCATCTATGTATTTTTTTCTAGAATTTTTGGTCGGGCCAATTAGTACAGTTTATTAGTCAAAGTCTCCCATATTGCAGGGGTCGACTACACTGACCTTTGCCCATTACGACTTGGATATCTCCCTGCACGGGGCTTCAATACTGATGCCGTTTGTTTCTATGAAAACTAGACTCAGAGAGGAATCTATACATATATGGTACGACCCCTAATTATCTCTGGTTAATTTATAATGAATTTCCAAAGTCGGAGCAGGGAATCCAGAAACCGTTCTGGCCCTGTCCCACAAAAATCTGATTATCTCTTAATATACTGCCCATATGATCTTTTCGTTACTTCCTCATGAAAACAGACTCATCGAGCTTCGATTACATAATTTATTCATCAATTAATTCCACTCCTACTATTTTTAGTGATTTTTCAATCTCATGACACTGCTGCTGCCAGCATCTGTTACGAAAGTAACTAGGTCCATTTCATGCCTACCCTTGATCCAACTCAATCGAACATTCGTGCCATTTTCACATGGCTTAAAGTTTACATGCCAAAGTTCAAACACCACGTAATAGCTTATACATGCCAAAATGTTCTTCTAAGCCAACTAAGAAGAAAGTACCAAAACTTGCTATCCGGTGTGATGACTTCGATGACGGCCCGATCACGCAAAAATAGATGAGTCCAAGCAACCTATAATGGGTGACAAGGAAACACCGAGTGAGTTTATAACTCAGTAAGTCATAAGCTATGCACTACCATCCATCAATAACATTATCACAAGAGAAAACAAAATGGAACGAGGCTAATTACTCCATCCATTCCGAACCATACCATAGTTCCTCCAACCTATCGATTCAATTTCATATCAATTCATGCATTCACATTCCATATACTCATCAATAGGACATTGAAGCATTTTCATAAATCAATTTATTTTCGTTACAATCAAACGACTAAACAGCCTTTCACCCATCCTACGATAAATTTTATGTACGTGACTTCAAGTATAGTTGTCACATAGGTTCAAACTTACCGAGCTCAACACCAAGTATAAGCATAGCACCTATTAGCCATGTACTCAAGACACTTACCCGATCCGCTGTCCGCGATCGACTCAATAGTGTCGCACACATAGTGTCCATAATGATTCACGAATGCATATTGAGTCCGCACACTCAGTGCTATATAATCAACTCGCACACTTAGTGCTACGTAATCAAATCGCACACTTAGTGCTACATAGTCAAACTCGCACACTTAGTGCCGCATGGTCAATTCGCACACTTAGTGCATCATATTCATTTCGCACACTTAGTGCAACATAGTCAAATCGCACAGTTAGTGCTGTACAATTTAATCCCGCGCACTTAGCGCCAATCTCATGGTCATAAATGGTTATACCCGCACGTTTAGTGCCGAGATCAACAACTCAGTACATCTTACCTCTTTTCTTTTCATTCAACAATTTCATCATCACATACGTACATGCATATATATATATGTATATTTATTCATTCCATTCAGCATCAATACATAAACATTATGACCATTTGAAATAATACCAACTACATGCTTAATGACTTACCTCGTGTTGGGTAAGACGGTTCCAACTCGGCTACTCGATGACCTTTTCTTTGCCTTTGCTCGATTCACCTCCTTTAACTCCTTGAGCTTAATCAATAATTTAACTAGTTTAACCACCTTGCCAAATATTTACAATCCAATTTCACATGTATATGTATGTTAGTATATTCGGCTAATAACCTCATGCAACTACCATATCATCAAAATCTAATCACCCATGCACATGCATTAGGTAAGTTACCTTTGCTAATTTTAAACCCAACATCACACAAGCTCTCAAGGGATGGCCGAATGCTTCTTTTGTTACCCAACTAATCATTCGACAATTTCATCCCCTTTGCCACCCTTTTATGCCTAATTATCTAAATCAAGATAAGATCATCAACATGCCTAACCATAGCCGAATGTGCAACATTAATCTATCACCTCTATCTCTTAAATACTATCAAGTTCATTTACTTCTAATTTCTTAAGTTCCACATCTTAATGCCCATTATACATAATCAAATTTAACATCATCTATATATTTACTCATATGGCCGAATATACATACCCCCATATAATATCATTTTCATTCCATTTAACACTTAATTTCCACCACATAATCACTTGGCCGATTTTGCTAGCATACAAGCCTATGACCGAATGTCCTTGACCTCTAGTCACCTAGATTTTTATTCTTTAAGCCTCATCCAACTCATATTTTTCATTGACAACCTCCTTAACTTCAATTTATTCACATCTTTAATCATGCTACATTCGACCATTATTTAACAATAATTCATGCATCCTTTTTATTAAACACTCAAAATCAACCATCTTCATACCTCATCACCAAAGACATCAAAATACCAACCAAGAATGTAACATTCATGGCCGAATATCATCTCCATCAATTAACAAAATTTGAACCATGGCTAGGTAGATTTTCACTTACAACTTAAAATATACATGAATCTCAAAGAATAATATCAAACATACCTTAGTCTAGCAAACCACCATAGCCGATTTTCTCAAGCTTTTTCCCCTTCCTTTCTTTCCTCTATTCGGCCAAGGATGTTCAAGAATGAACACTTTTTTTTTCTTTCTTCAATTCACGGCAACAAGGGGGTGAGACCATGTTATTTTTTTTTCCATCACCCTTCCTTTCATTATTTAATTATCATGCTTATTATTTTATTTTCCTTACCATACATCACTAACACAACATGTTGGTGACATGTTTCCACCCATAGCATGGCCGACCACTACATATTAGGGAGGGGAAATTTGACATGCAAGTCCCCTTTTTCTTCCACATGCACTAATAGGTCCTCATGCATTGACCTATCACATTTTAAAATTTTCTCATATAAGTCCTATTGACTAAATTCACATGCAATCGACTAAATCGAAGCTTGAAATTTTCACACATTCATGATTACATATTCTAGACAATAAACATCACATTCAAACCTTTCGGTGACTCGGTTTAGCGGTCCCGAAACCACTTCCCGACTAGGGTCAATTTTGGGCTGTTACATATAGACATTTACATCAATAAATAAAAAAAGAAAAGTTTTAAGTTACATCTGTATAAGGCGTAACACCCAAGATTCGGATTTGGTAGATCAAGTCGGGTTGAGGGCGTTACATGGACATAATCTTTCTCCACCAATCTTACTTTGTAGCGCACCTCATCTTGTCCAGGAAATCTTTCTTTATTTGCAAACACTCATTTTCACCCAATTATCTTCTTTCTCTTCGACAAACTAGCTAGCTTCCAAGTTTGATTCTTATAAAGTGATTGTATTTTTTCATTCATAACAATCGTCCAATTTTCTTTTTCAGAACTTTGAATTGCTTCATCAAAAGTAGTAGGAATGACATCATCTACGACTAGGAATTGATAAGCTACCATATCAGCAAAGCGAATAGGCTTTTCAATTATTCTCCTTGGCTTATTAGTTACAATTGATTCAAGTTGTTGTGAAAGTCCTTAGGTCTGAACCTTCTTTTTTCAAGAGTCTCCTTCTTCCACTGGATCATCCCTACTAGAGCCTCTTTCTACTATAGGAGAATCATTAACTTCTTCATTTGTTGGGATCAACACTTTTTCACACTTCACCTGCTTATGAGTATCATTTAACTGTTTCCTTTGTACCTTTGGGAACATGGTAGATTCATCAATAGTGACATCTCTGCTGAAGATAATTTTATTCATTTTTGGACACCATAGGCGAAAACATTTTATGCCAAAAGTGATCCCTAACAATACTGCCTTATTAGCTTTTGGATCCAACTTTGATTCCTTAACATGATAGTATGCAGCGAAACCAAATACATGTAATGAATCATAATCTGTAGTAGGCTTTCTATTCCATTTCTCCAATCGTTGTTTTCCTTCAATTGTAGTAGATGGTAGGCAAGTAATGACATGCATATGTTATAGCTTCAACCCAAAACTCTCTACCGAATCTAGCTTGGGATAGCATATATCATACTTTCTCCAGTAACATTCGGTTCATGTATTCTACCACCCCATTCTGTTGTGGTGTAAATTTGGCAGTGAAATTTCTGATGATGCCCTCTTCTTGACAAATCTTTACAAATGGATCACTTCTATACTCTCCACCATTGTTTATGTGAAGGTGTTTGATCCTTTTACTCGTTTGAGTTTCTATCATCTTTTTCCACTTAAGGAAAATTCTTAAGACTTCATCCTTTTTCTTCATTATACATACCCATACTCTTTGGGACTAATTATCAACAAAATTTACATAAAAATATTTTCCTTCTAAAGATTTTGTTTTAAAGGGACCCTAAACATTTGAGTGAACATAATCCAAGATACCTTTAGTATCATGGATTGTAGTCCCAAACTTTTATCCTTATCTGTTTCCCTTTGATGTAATGCTCATAGAAGTCCAATTTATAGGTTCTTATTCATTTTAATAATATTTGATTTATAAGCAAGTTCAAGTAGTTTTCACCAATATGCCGCAAGCGCATATGCCATAACTTGAGTGCTTCTAACCCCCGATTATCAGTTGATGTCGTAGCAACTATCTCATTAACTATACTATCCAGATAGTGGTAAAGTTATTATTCTTATGAACCCCCTTTATTACCATGCGTGCACCAAAAATAATATTCATGAAACCATCTTTAGCATTCACTTTAAAACCTTTTGATTTTAAAGTTCCTACAGAAATGAGATTCCTCACCAAATCTAGTACATAATGAAAATTGATGGCTGATTCCTCATGATTTCTCAATCCCATATGTGGTAAGAGGAGTATTATTTGTTATATAGGCATATCCAACCTTTAGTTTTTTAAAATCAAAAAACCATTTCAAATGAGGACACATATGATTGCTACAAGCTGAATCCAACATCCACACATTAGAATGGTCAGTTATTGATGTAACAAGTGAGAAATCTAAATCTTCATCCTCACATTCAACTACATTTGATTCTATTACAACTTTCCCTTTATTATATTTACCTTTATTTTTCAACTTTGGGTAATCTTTCTTCCGATGTCCTTTTTACCGATAGAAAGCACACTTATCTTTACTTGGTTTTCTTCTTGACTTGGATCTCCCTTCTGAATTTTACTCCGAATGTGTGAACGAACTTGGGCTACCAAAACTTTTACATCTCTAATTGAATTTATATGTTTTTCCATCTTTCTCAGTTCATAATTGTATAAAACGACACACATCACACTAAGAGATACATCAGCCTTCCTGTGAAGTAGAGTTGTTTCGAAGAACTTAAACTCTTTAGGAAGTGACTCTAACAACATCAAAGTCAAATATTCATCTTTGAAGATCTCATTCATATTTACCAGATCAGTGACTAATTGATTAAAACTAGTCATGTTATCATTCATAGTGGTACTTGGAACATAAGTGAAGCGAAACAACATTTTCTTCACGTGGAGCTTATTTTGACTATTTTTCTTCAAAAGAATTTCTTCAACCACAATCTATTTGCAAAAGTCTCCTTTGAGAAAGCATACATTTTCTCTCGAGAAAGACACGATCGAATTGTACTAGATGCCAAACAATTGGTAATCTTCCAATCTTTCTCCATATCATCTGGTTTCTTCTAATCAATTGGCAATATCTATACCATGATAAAAGAGAGCATTTAGAACCTTACTTTACCATATACCGAAATTGTAACACCCCTAACTCGTATCCGTCATCAGATTAGGGTTACGAGGCATTACCGAACAAAAGTGCAATTCCAAACATTCATATATTCACACAAGTCAAACTCATTTATATAGAGCATATAGCTAATTTTCATATCAAAACATACGTTGATTTTCATATTGTATACACAAACCATAACACAAATTTCAACGCATTACTCACGGCATATTATGCATTAATATACACAACATTAATTATTTTCAACATGGTCTAGCATACTTCTAATACCATCTATGTATTTATGCGTATAGTCACCAAATCATATATCATTTCAATATGTATCATTACAGTCATTCATCAAATGTATGCCAATATGTCTACTCTTTTACCGACTATCAAATATGACATTTCCTTAACCAATACACATACACATTCTTAAACTAAACAAGCCATATTACACAACTTAAATACCACTCACGTATGCGACATTGGTAATAGTCAATATGAACGAACATGCTTTGCACATTAATGCAAGTTAAAACATCCAGATGGCAATAATCATACATTTTCATATACTTCATTTAAACACTCAGCATTTAAGACTAAACATACCTCTTTTTAATCACAAGACCATGCATAAATGAACATATTAATTTAAACTATTTTGAGCACAAATACCAACTAAAAGTACATTCAATCTACATGCCAATTTACCATACTTAAAACACAAACACATGACCAAATAACTAATCAAATTTAAGCACAAATTATGATCATTTTTAGCCATTAACTATGTACTAAAGTAAACAACAACTTATCCATCTATTCATATCCATTTTAGTAATATACCAATTACCATTTTCGGTCACAGTTGATAGGATCATAGAACACTAGTTTACTAGCATATTAATAAGTCTAAATAATATACCAACTTGTCTCTACTTAGCCAATTCACTACATTAGCAACTATGACATATGCGCATATATATATGTATATGAATTCAATTAACAAATCATGACCGAACACATAGGCACATCATCTTCCACTATCAACGCAATTCCTATTACAAAATATACATCCCAATATGTCAAACTTTCCATGATGAACAAATCATGAACTACACATATCATTAATTTAAACCATAAGTAAATACTAAATACACCCCACGCATATATCTTGAATATTACCTAACTAATACATGATACACCCTAACTCATCTAGTATCCATTATTTACCTTATTGCTGAAACACATAACCAAGCTCCACAACATAATATACCATGGATATACTTTCAATATAAGTTCAAACCAAGATCTAATATATACATTAACTTCATAATCAAGCCATTTTCGCATGGCTAAATATATATATTTCAAGATCAAACATATTATCTATCCTATACATGCCATAGATTTAGAGTTTAAACTTATAAAATACCAAAAAATAAAAAACGATTGATAGTGTGACGAAGTTCTTTGATGATCCTCGAGCTCATAGCTAGCTTCCAAAATCTATAAAACAATGAACAAACAAATACACAGTAAGCTTGAATAGCTTAGTAAGTCATAAGCAACTAAATCATTTCAATAACATACATAATTCAGTTAAACTAGGCCGAATCAAGAAAACCTTAACCACATATACATTTATCATATTTGCAAATTCATATATCATCACTTGAACATTAACATTGTAATGTCATTTGGCCGAATATGAACAATTACGTTAACATATATAATTCACTCTTTTATCAAGCAAATTTCATATCATCATCTCAAGTACTATACTCACCTTACTTTCATAATCAATTAACTTCGTATGTACCTGAGCCATTTAGCTAGTTTTCACATTCGGTTTTAACTCGATATTGCCCGTTGAACCATTCGAAATCAATAAGGATACTAGATAACTCATAAAGCTCGTACAATGCCTACGTCCCAGACGTGGTCTTACATGTAATCAACTATCGATGCCAATGTCCCAGATATGGTCTTACACGTAAATCACAAATCGATGCCAACATCCCAGATGTGGTCTTACAAGAAATCACATATCGGAATTCGATGTCATGACATATGTATCCTAACTATTCCTAAGGTTCATACAGGGCTTTCGGACGTCGTAGCTCGATCATTTCATGCTCGTAACCAATCAGTCCATGCTAAATACAATTCGGCTAGGTAGTTATACATTTATACAATTCAATTTGGCTATGTATAAAATAAATACATTCAATTTAACATCATTTATTCACTTATGAACTTACCTCGGACGAAGACAAACGAACCGGGACAACTACTCGACAACTTTAGATTTCCCCCGATCCAATTCCAATTTCCTCTTTCCTTAATCTAAATTAATAGAAATTAAAAATATTTAATCACACATGTACTCAAATTCACCCAAAAACACATAAAAGGGCAATTTTTACTTTAGCCCACTTTAGCCCCTAACATTTCACATTTTTCACAATTTAGTCCCTATTTCACAAAATACAAAATACACATAATTTCACTAAACTCTAATATAGCCGAATTTTAATAACGTTCATAGTATCCCATTTCTTTCATTTATTTCACAATTTTACCCTTCAATTTGCAAAGTTTACAATTTAATCCTATATAGATATTTTTACCAAAAATCACTTAATTAAACATATTAATCTAACAACATATTTTTATTTTCCATCATCAAACAAAAAATAACCACAAGCTTTCATCAATGGCAATTCATGAATACATCATCAAATTCAAAAATTCAAACATGGGCTAGCTAGTATTCAAAGCAAAGATCTCAAAAACGTAAAAATAATCAAAAACCGAGCAAAACACATACCCGAATTAAGCTCCGAAAGGTGCTGAATGTTTAAAGCTTCCAAAGCTTTATTTCCTTCTTAGATTCAGCCAAGAAAGATGAACACATGCATGGCCATTTGTTTTTGTTTTATTTCATACATATTAATATATTAATTATCAAATTAACCTTTTATTTTCATTTAAAATCCACCAACCTTAGGTTTTTATGTTCATCCAATATTTCAATGGTATAATATCAACATAAGGACCCCACATGAAAAAGGACATAGCAATTTAGCACTTTAACAAATAGCTAGTCATTTTTACATTTTACGCGATTAAGTCCTTTTATTAAATCGAACACTCAAACGATAAAATTAAATCACGAAAATTTTACCTATATAAATTAACATGCTATAGACACCAAAAATAATATAAAAATATTTTTCTGACTCGGATTTTATGGTCCTGAAACTACTATTCCGAATAGGGTCTAAACCGGGCTGTTACAGAAATGGCCCATGCCATCGAAGATCTCCACTGTCGGTCTCGCCCAAATGCACAATGTTGGAGCTCTTGGATTGTCTACTATTTCAACCATAATCTTTCAATGTGCCCGAGGAAATATTTCCTAATATGGAAGATCAATTTAAACTACAACCATAAAGCATAATTCGAATAACTTTAAACTCTGATATCACTTGTTGTGCGAATAAAGTAAAAATGAGTAAATTATAGTACTAGAAAACCAAACTAGGTTCAATTCTTAGAAAAGATTGGAGGGGTCATAGACGGTCCCGCTTAAAAACTAACCTTCTAGATAGAATCTCCCTCCAATGTAATTTAATTGTACAATATATCACTACAATTGTACCCTACAAAATATTGAAATAATAATAATGAAGAACACCAGAATTTTAACGAAGTTTAACAAATTATGCCTATGTCCTTAGGCACTACCAAATATATTTCACCGTAAAAGATACAAGTGAAAAAATCCATATAAAGGAGGGAAATTTTTGCCTTATGAAGGAAATGACAAATTTTGGTATGTTTTAGAGGTGGAGAAACTACTTCTATTTATAATAACACAAACACTCTACAACCTTGTATTTTTAGATATGAGATTGTGCTATTTCAACAACCACCTCAAAGTCCTCCACCATCCCAATCTGGATTTAATCAAGAATATTAATTACTTCTTATGAACTGTCAACCCTTTAAACATCACATATTTCTTAATAGCCATAATGACCAACTTGTAGCAAAAAAAAAAAAACTAATCTCTCAATACCAACGTAATTATAATCCACACAAGCGAAAATTCATGATAGGAAAAAAATCTTTGGGGTCTCTTGGATGAACCATTTGGATATCTAAATGGAACATATTTCTTGCCATATTTATCAACAGTTTCCTCATATTTATAGCATAGGGTACAGATATTGGAGTTGAAAGAAAGGATACCTCTCTTGGATAACTCAGATTTAGTAGCAGCTCTACCCTGCACCAATATCCAAACGAAGAATTCCACGTTCGGGGTGCAAGTTTTACCCACACTAATTTCCAAAGTTTCGCCATTTGGTTCTTCCCACTTGACACCAACGAACAAAGGGCCTTACGGGTATATAGGCGGTCCTTGACTTTAGTCCAACCTTCTCCTTGCAACAATTAAATTGAATTATCACACCCATAAAAGCAAACCACTAATTCTTCTCTCAATAAAAAGGGGTCTCCTAAGCTCCACATGTCAAACCCACTTCTCATCAAGCCAAAAACCGAAATCCACAATATTCCCTACTTTCTTAACAGCAAGAGCAAACTTGAGCGAGAACTCCCTTAGTCAGCATCCCGCCCAAAAATTAATCTTTTCGTCATTACCGGCCAGTATTTTAAGGTTATCCACAAAGGATTTGCTAAAAGAATCATTCGTAGTCAACGGATGCACAATACTTTTCCATACCCATGATTTGTTATAGTGCGACAAATTATGCGGCAGCAAATTACTTTCCCTATTCTCATAAATAACAACAATAAATTTCTTCCATAGGCAGTTTTCTTCATTAGCATACCTTTAGATCCACTTAAACAACAAGCCCATGTTTCTTAATTAAAGTTGGACGGCTTGCAAACCTCACTCCATTTAACCCAATGAATCCTTTTCCTTTTCGTCGACCTTTCCCATAAGAAATTAGAAAACAACATATCAAAGATTTTTTACTTAGGTCAAAATTGAATCAAGCTTGAATGAAGTATGTAAAGGTTCAAATTTCATGTTATCATTATGGTTAATTATTATTATAAAACTATATTGTTATCTGTTATTACTTTTAATTAATATTAAGTATTATTTAGTATGATGATTATTATTAAAAGAAAAAATGCTTAAAAAAAACTTTCTCCCATGGTCATGACACCATGCTTAGATGGTTTTGGGAATAATAAAGGCAGGATAAGAAATTGTTTAGAGGGAAGGAAATTGAGGGGAGTTTGGAATTACAATCTCCACTCAAATATTATCATACCATCATCGAATCAGCAACAATAATCTTCCCATGGATCCCTGATTCATCTTTATTTTTAACATCAACAAACCAACTCAAACCCATTTGAATAGACATGAGAAGAGAGGGAAGAGATCCAAAGATAAGGGATGCATGCAATGCAATAAGGCAAGGCATGGTTGAAAGTATATCTTTATAGTTTTATTAATTTTAATATTATATTAATTTATTATTGTTAATTATTAAAATAAAATATTTAAAAATATATTTTATTATGTTTTCTCTTTGATTGGCTATAAATAAGTTATTGTTTATAGTAAAATATTATTAAGTTTACCATTATAAATATTTTTTATTATATAAAGGATTTATCATATTTATAAAAAGGAATTTTAATTTTAATAAAATATTTAGTTAAATAATTTACTTAATAAGATAATTTATCATACTTATAAATAAGAATTATAATTTTATTAAAATAATTTTAAATATTTTACATAGTGAATAAAAAATTGTGTTTTATATTTAATTACTTTATATTCAAATTAGTATGTTTTCATTAACAAAAATATTTAAAAAAATCCTTAGTTTCAAATAGAAAATGTTAATTCTTTATCAAATAATTAACTTAATATTTAATATATAAAATTTTATAAATAAGGCATTTATTTAATCAAATATAATATATTATAACTGCAAGTTATTATAGTCAATTTATCAACTATTAAGAAAAAGAAAAAGAAAATTGATTAATGAAAAGTTTAATTTACAATATATCAACTTTTATAATTTGAACAAATGCTTCAATAATGATTAAGAATTTTTTATTAGTACCATATTTGAATTATTAAAATAATTGATGTATGTTTTTATGTTTATTAGCTATTATTTTGAATAGTAATGTTTTTGCATTAACTAACTCAAGTAAAACTATTTTGCAGATAGAATATGGTACAAATGTTTTTTTTTTTTGTTTTGGTAGATCATAAACATAGAACATGACTAAACGACCTTCAATCCTAGTGTAATCCATCAATAGTCCACACTGATTGTCTAATATCTTCTTCTAATCAGCCTCTCACATAGTGCGGTAGGTCTTCCAAAATAAACAGTTAATCAATTTCACCTCCATCTGCCTTAACTATGTAGTCAGTAACTTTATTGGTGTTCCAGTGAATGTGTCGAAGTTTAACTTCCCAAATTTTTGAGCACCAATCATGTATCTTCTTGATTTCATCAACACCCTTACTGGTGCCAGATCACTTCGAATAGTCTCAATCAACATTGCATTGTCACTTTCTAATTCAACTCGCTTGAATCCTCTATTCTAAGCCAATTTCAGTCCTTCAAGAATCGCTCTGGCTTCAATCTGAAATATATCATTCATACCTATTACCATTTTAAAACCTACCAACCATCCTCTACTAGACCCTCTCACTGTCCCTTCTATAGATGCCTTTGAGTTACTTTTTTACACTGATCCATCAACGTTGAATTTAACCCAATTTGTCTCCGGTAGCTACCATCTACCAACTGTCATGGTCATACGTGCCCATTGGTTAACAACCCCTTTAACCCTTAAGGACTTAGTCCACACCAAGGCTGAGCTAATAAGTTCTGAACTACTTCCACTAGAACCATTAAAAGATAAATGCATTCCTATGTTTCCAAATGAACGAACAGGTAATTGAAAAGAAAGTAGCTCGCTCACCTTTAGGAACCAGTAAACTACCTTCATTTTGTATATTCCACAAAACCCATTTATCTCTTGGTAAGTTGAAGAACCCTTATACCATCGTGGCAGAGCTGATTTCCACACTGCTTGTGCAAAATCGTAATCCCTAATTGCATGAAGTGTCAGTTCCATCGGATGGTACAAATATTTTAATTATGATTTCAAAATATTTTTAATATTATTAAAAAGTTGTTGATCTAAAAATGTTTAAATTATGCATTAATTATGTATAGAATTCAACTAACAAATACTATATTACATTAATTACAATAATTAAAAATAAATTAATTAAAATTATTGAAAAACTTAAACGCGTATTATAAAAAAAACACACATCAATATTTTAAAAATTAAAAACAATGTCACTCAAAATGGCATATGTTGAGGCAAGATGATCTGATTGATGCTGAGTGACACTCACAATGCCAACTGCAAATTGTCACTGAGGTAGTATAAATACTTGTCTTATTTGATTTGACAATTTAATGAAAAAAATCTAGATGTTAATGTGCTGCATTATTGAAGATATTATGATCCATTTATGGAAACCAATTATTGGTTTTTGAAGATTGGATTGTATTTGAGTAAATCAAATCAACCATTGAAATGTGGAGGATCGATCAAAGACTATGTTGTTGTTTTGGAAATCAGATCTTCGATTGATATATGCTATGAGGCTTATCTAGGTTATGTATGAGAGCTTATTAAGTGCATTTTAATTTGTTCGTTAAGGAACTATTTTTGTGAGAGAATGCAAATTGAATTGTAAACATTATTGAGTGTTTACTTCCCAAGTTCTCAGGAGGAGGATTTAGAGGTGAGTGTCCTAGTCATTAGTTATAATGGTGAAATCTCTATACTTGATGCACTATCGATACTTAAGTCTCATGCACCATCAGTTAATAATAACATGAAACATCATCATAAAATAGAACAAAAAATAATGGAGGACCAATAAATAAATACTAATAACTTTATTTAAACATAAATTAAATAATAAGTACTTATAAATAAATTCTAAAACCTTGAAACCTATACTTGATACCTTAGATCCTAAGTCCAAGACTCTAGACCCTAATTTCTTAAATTGAAGATCCTAAATTCGAAAGTTATTAATATTTATTTATAATAATTGTGATTAATGTTTAATTATGTTTAAATAAGATTATTAATATTTATTTTCAAGTCCTCCATAATTTTTTTTAAATTTAATAATGATGTATAATATTATTATTCACTGATGATGTTGACTTAACCGCCAACGATGATGTGTAATATTTTCAAGTCCTCCATATTTTAATTATTTTGGTGTGTTCCTTTTCATTTTGAAAATACATGTTTGTGTTAGATTTAGCATATATTAATATTTAAATGAGACATTAGTGCTCTCAAGCTATTTAAGTTCTATTCAAAATCAACTCAAATTCAATTCAGTAATTTTTTAACTAAGCTTGAGCAACTAGATGTGTTGATTGAGCCAACTCTGAGTTCTGCAATACTGTATTTGAACATCTCACAAGCCTTATCAAAGTTTTTATTTTAGCTTATTTTATATTATCAAGGTACATTTACACCCTTATAGAAAGAACGTAATCACAAACAAAATTAATTGAGCTTAAATTTAAACTTAAATATAAAAAATTAATTAATAAACTTAATCAAACTCAAATTCAAGTAGCTTAAAAATTAATATCCGAGTGAAGTTAAAATCGTGAATTAAGCTTGATTGAGCTCTAGCTTACCCATTATTCAAGTTCGGCTCCACTCCAACAATTAATATCCGAGTGAAGCTAAAATCGTGAATTAAGCTTGATTGAGCTCTAGCTTACCCATTATTCAAGTTCGGCTCCACTACAACATTAGCCTATATTGATGGTTATAAAATTTTGTTATTTTAGATCTTATATTTTTTTATAAATTATTATATTAAAGTAGACATAATCATTAAATTACCTAACTTAAGTTTAAAATATAAATAAATTTAAAAGTACATATTAAAACATATTGATATTGTTGGGTGCACTTTCAATGAGAGAAGAGGATAGATGTAATATAGTATTAACCACAAATTGAAAAGTATCAAAACAAAATAATCAACAATATAGGTAATTGCTAAATGATAATGCTTTTTTGTCAACAACAAAATATTTAGAAATAAATTCCCTTTTTTATCCCTATTTTAATTACTGATGCATTAAGTTAGCTCTGATATACTTGTTTAATATTACCAAGTATAGAGCCAAAAGTTCCAAAGTTTAAATTTCTTTTTTTTAGAGAGACTTCTATTTTTTTCAACTATTATTAATTTGATTCATTATGTAAAACATAGAAGGAAAAGAGTCCAAAAATGCTCAAAATCAAGCTTGATACATAATATTAGGTAGCAAAATCAAGGGCCAAAATCTTAAGCAAACCATCGAAAGAAACACCGTTTTCATCACCGCCGCCTAATCTGATCATTGCCTTAATATCTTCATCGGAAGCAGAAAAGCCAGCCCATTTCATGTAACTTTTCAAATCCTCATGGCTCAGTCTCCCATCGCCGTCTTTGTCCATTACCTTAAAAACATCTTCCATTACCCCAAAACCCGACTCCTTGTTTCTCGACAACCCTAAAACACGCTCGAACTCCTCGTATTCCACGAACCCATCGCTGTTCGAATCCGCCAACGAAATCATTGTCCCAATCATCTCGTCGTCATCGAACCCAGAGTTCCCGCTACAAAAACCGGAGTAAAATATCCTCAAATCTTCTCTACTGATCTTCCCGTCGCGATCTACGTCCAGAACCTCGAACGCCGACCTGAACTCCGTCGATGAACTTTTTGTCTTCGCCGGCCGACTTAAGCTTCTCTCCGATGGACACATTTTTTTTTTTTTGCCTCTCCTTCAAATTTCGGGCCAACAGGTTGGCTTTCTTAGGATCAAAACAATATTTTTTTTTTAAGGAAAATCAAGTTTGGCTTCTGGTTTGAGAGAGAGGTCTAGGGAACCTTTGGTTTATTTATTGATATATATATAGAGAGAGAGAGGGCTGAGAGTGGGGGCCCGTGATATTGGAGGCTTTAAGAGGTAAAACACGGTGTTAGATACGCGGACACGTGGGATGTTGTTATCCTGCCCACGTATGGACTGACCTCATTTAACAACGAATACTAATTTGTTGAAAGGTCGAGTATTTTCTTTTTTATAGTTTAATTGAAAGATGAAATATATTTGAATTTATATTAAAGTAAATTTGAGAAATACTTTAAATATTTTCTTAGATTAAAATTCCAATGTATGACAGTAAGATCCAAATATTTCAACTAAAAACTCGTAAATATAATACAATTATTAGATATTAAATAAAGGATAAATTGTTCTTCTTCTTCTTCCCGTCGATGTTCTTTAATAAGTGGATGCAGTCATGACAGTCAGCTTTTGACCAATTGTTGGTCAGAGTTCACGTGCGATTATTGGGTTGATAAAATTGGAGCACTGTTTTTTTTAAAGGTGTAAATGCAATGAGTCGAGATGATTTTAGTCTTTTTTAACGAATAAAAACAATTACAAAAAATGTGTTTTTTTTATGGATACATTCACAATATATGTAGAAATAAATTTTATAAAATATATAAATAAAAATTTTATATAAAATTAAAATAAAATTTTAATTGAAATGCTAAAAATTAAAAATTATGATGAAAATAAATTAAGTTCAAACCTCAGTGGATTTTTTTATTAATTTTATATAAAAATAAAAAATATTTTTGTTATAATACTTGTTATCATCGGCCCAAGATCCGAATGGGTTCAGGTTGGATGGGTTGATTTACATTGAGATCGCAAAACCTCACAAACTGAGCTCTCAGACCGAGCTCGCAAGATGGGTACCTATGTTCTCCTGCGAAATAACACATGAGATCCTACATAAGAATGCATAAACATGTGTTAAATCTAGGGTAGGATATGTGTTTATGTGGATTGAACCTACCTAGTATGTCTATCGATGAACAATATACATATCATATAAATAGGCAAACACCACCATCTAAGAGCGATAGAGAAAAATACTCAACAATTTGGTGCGGTGAGCATTGACATATTTCCGACCTAAAGATTTTCACTTTGTAAATAAAAATCAGAATGGCACACCCAAATGAGAATTTCCCCATTAAATTTTGGTCAAGAGAGGTGGGAGCTTCTAGCGCCAATAATCAACCTAGTGAGATTGGTTTATTTGTTGGTTGGTTTGTCGATCGACCGAAAATTTTGGGCAATTTGGCTCATGCAAAAGCCTCGAATTCTTTGGACTTGAATATCTTATCTAGCAAGGGATTATCACTCCCCTCTGATCAAAAGGCATCCCTACAACAATTTTTTGCTCTTCAGGAGCAAATAAGGTTAATGAGGGAGCAGATGACTTCGCCAATTGTTTGGTTCGAGCAGCAGCAAACATTTCAACAAGAGTTATTGAAACAAAATGAAAAGCTAAGGAGAAAGGTATAATCTGACAATTCTGATCTCCGCGATAACACCATCATGCATGAAGAAGGCCCTAAAGTACATGCAAAACCATGGCAAAATGAAATGGATGTTCTATGTAGAGATGTATGAGCTTTTCATTCTGACTCACAAGATATGGATTGCCTGTTTAGTACTAACAATCCGTTAGCTCATAAGGTAGCAATTGTAAGTTTATCGACTGACTTTAAAGTCCCAAAAAAACTATTTGAAGGTAGGAGGGACCCTTGAGCACATCTCATGCAGTACAATGATCATATGAATGTGCTAAGAGCTCCTGATGCTACGAAGTGTAAGTCCTTTTCAATGACCCTTAATGGAAGTGCAAACCAATGATATTTATCTCTGTCGCAAAGTTCCATTCAATTTTTTTCACAGTTAGGTCAGATGTTCTTGAGGAGGTTTTGAGTGCATAGGACAATAACAAGTACTCCTATATGTTTAATATCTGTCAAACAGATAGAATGTGAGAGTTTGTGTAACACCCATATCCCGTCTCCATTACTGGTTTAAGGATCAGAGTGTTATAGAACCAAATAGAATAATTTATCTTAATTCAAAACAAGTATTCAATTAATGTATCAACATGTATCATTTCATAGCATAAATATGCACATAAGCCTTAATTTAGGTTTACAGGGCCCTAAAATTAGTTTGAAAGCAATCAGGGATCAAAATGAATTAATACATAAATTTTAGGAAAAACTTGAAAATTTAGAAATAGGGGTCACATAGCTGTGTGGCCAGGCCGTGTGACACAGCCCAGACTGTGTGGACATTCGAAGTGTGACAGCCCTAATTTGACCCCAGTCGGGAAGTGGTTTCGGGACCACTAAACCGAATTGTGAAAATAATTGAATGATAAATTTTGTGCTTAATTTGTGTGAAAATGCATATGTGAATTTGTGGTGCTTTGATTTTTGCCAATTAAGGTGAATTTTATTGAAAGGGACTTGTGTGAAAATTTTAAGAAATGTGCTAGGTATTTATGTGATGGCTTATTACTATGGTTTAAAAAGCATAAGGATAAGCATGTCAAATTGTCATTTTTTTTATAGTGGCCGGCCATGTGGTTGAGTAATTGAAAAAGTATAAATTTTATATGTATTTATACATATAAATGTATTATAATATGTAATAACAATTTTATATTATAATGAAATAAGTAAGTGGGTGAAAAGAACAAGGTTGATAACTTTTGTTCTTCATTGCCGAAAGGGGGGGGATAGGAGAGACCAAACTTTCGGCTATGTTAGCATCAAAATTAAGGTATGTTTCATGTGCTATCTTCAAAGTCTTGTGAAAATCTAGTTAATCACATAGTTTCCTACATAGCCCATGTTAAAAACTTTAGTTTTGGTTGAGGATATAGCATTCGGCCATTTACCTAAGTTTTTGCTAAATTATTGATAGTTGAATGTTAGTTTTAAAGAATGAATAATTGTGATTGTAATGGAGTTTCATGTTGCTTAGGTGGTGAATTAAGCATATATGTGCATTAGATGCTAAGTAGGAAATCGGCTAATGTGTTGGGTGTACTATGGCCGATTGTGACTTGGATAAAATTTAGTAATGTATGTGCTTTAAATGTGTTATGAACTATTATAAGTTAAATTAAGTTGAAGCTTGGTAAAATTGAATAACTGTGGTTTAATTTCTTAATGGCAATTGGCTATTATGGTGAAATGCAAATGTTAATATTTAGTTACTAGTGTTTATATGTGTGCTAGCCGGATTTGAACTTGAATGATGATTTGAGCACAATGTGTTGTATTGATATTATGCTTAAGTGAATTTATAGATATATGTGATGAAATTGATTGGTGATATACATGTTTGAATAATATGTATCAAAGAATGTGTGAAAGAGTGAATTGGTAATAATCTGTTTGGGACAGCAGCAGTAAAGTGATTTTGGAAAATCACCATAAATTGTGAGAGTTGAGTTAGAAGCTGAATAAATTATGTAATTAAATCTTAATGAGTCTAGTTTCTTATAAAATAAACCATTTAAGCAAAAGAATTTTCGATAATAAGATATTTGAAGTGATGTGGGACAGGGTCAAAATGACTTCTAGATCCCCTGTTCTGTTTTTATAAAATCATTATAAAGTGTACAAAAATGGTTATAAGATTAAGTTTATATTCTTAGACTCCTTAATGAGTCTAGTTTCAAATGAAATAAACGAGAACATATTTTGAATTCTGTACAATGAGAATTTTGATTCGTAGTGAAGAGTGGTCAGATTAGTCAAACAGTAAAACAAGGGAAACTTTAAGAAAAATCTGGTATTGATTTGCCAAACCAAAAATTCTGAAAATTTTATGGATAAAATATATATGAGTCTATTTTCAGGGAAAATTAACAGAACTTGATTTGGAGTTTCGTAGATCCAGTTATAAATGATTTAGTGACTGTTGCTCAGGAAAACAGCTTGCAGTGAAATTATGATTATGTGGTAAACATTGACAAAAAATTCATTAATGAGTTGCTTATTGATTTCTTATAAGCTTACTATGATCAGTAAGTGTGAAAGTCGAATATATATATTATATTTATAAAGTGATGCTTGAATAGTCGAATAATGACTAGTTTAAAATCTTTGAATTTAAGCTCAAGAGCATAGAGGGACAAATTCGGATAAAGGAAAAGAGAAAGTAATCAAATAGCCGTTGTAATCATTCGGTAACATTCGAGGTAAGTTCTTAAGTGTTTAAGCTTGATTCCTTTTTATATGCCTAAGAGTTAAATTAATATGGCAAAGAGAATGTAAATTTTATTTAGTTAATGTGCCGAATATGTAATGATTTAAGGCTATAACCCGATTATGGCTATTATGCTTAAGTTGAATTCGATTTGGAAATTTGATGCACTAAATGAGTGTTACAATGAGTAAACTATGTCGTATATGTGTTGGTAGAGATATCAAGATTTGTGATTATTAAATATCTAAAGGAAACCATGATGTGTATAAAATTATTATTATTAGTCCTTTGTGGTAGCCAAATATGGCTTGGCACTAAAGTGATTAAATGTGAACTTCGATGAGGTAAACTATTAAAAGTGTGGTGCTTTAAGACTATGGGCTAATACGATATGTGGATTCGTTCCGTAAAGTAAATTATTCAGGTACGAATAACCTAATTAAGTATATGTGAATTAAATGAATTTGATGATTGATGTGAATCGAACATATAAGAAATGGTTTCATGTTTATGTTCAACTATGAGACCTTGTGTTAAATCGACAATCGATTTTGTTCAATACATTAAGTTGGTCAGGTATGCGATATATACTTATGCATGTTAAATCGATTGGAATTGAATCATGAATGTGAATTGAGAAGCATAGGTAAAAATGCCTATGTCATATATGTGAGTAAGGGTAAAACCATCATAAATTATCGATAAGGATGGGCTATGTGCGGAACCAACTTATAATTGCTAATTTGAAAGGTTGTGTGCGAATCGGTAAGCAATATGTATATATTAGGTGAATTGTGACCTTTTGGTTCTACTTGAATTAAGTTGTGCGATAAATAATTTATGTATATGACTTATAGTCAAATGGTCACTATGGGTTAAGTTTGAATGGTGAAATGGATATGTGATATTTCTGTATGACTTTTGAACCGAAATGTAAATGATGGTGTTCATATGGAGCTTATATTCGAATGTAGCAAATGACTACTAATGTGATATGTTGAATGAGATGTGTTAATATATGATTAAATATGCATGATATTTGATGTGTATCCGGGCTTAAAGACCCGCAGGCCTAGTGCTAGTATTATATCTGAGTTTAAAGTCCCGCAGGCTTCGTGCTGATAATATATCCGGGTTAAATCTCGCAGGCTTCATGCTGGTATTATATCTGAGTTAAATCCCGCAGGCCTAGTGCTGGTATTATAACTGAGTTTAAAGTCTCGTAGGCTTCGTGCTGGTGTTACACGAAGTAGGGTCACATAGTCGTGTCCCAGCCCGTGTCTTAAACCGCGTAACTTACTAACTTGAATCACACGACCATGTCGCAGGCTGTGTAACTCATTGACTTAAGACACACAGTCGTATCTCAACCCGTGTGAAACCTGTAAAAAACTAACATATTACACACTGCCATGGGGGATGACTATTTGTGGCACACGGCCGTGTGATAGCCCGTGTCTGAGGCCATGTGCTTTCAAATTAACTTCTTAAACAAGCTAAAATCAAGCCAAAACTTGCCCAATAAGGTACACCTAAAACACAAACGATCCTATGACCAAAACAATCAAAACATACCTTTAAAACATACCCAAATTAATAACCTAAACTTCTATCCAATGTACCATTCATTGGTACCTTAATTATAACTAAACATTGCACCAAATCTTTATCCAGTAATACACCTCAATTCAATTTTCATAATCAACCACATTATTATATTCTAAACATTCTATTAAACTTTACCATTCAACATCGCATAACATAATCACAAATACTAAATAACTTTCATATCTTACAAACTTCTAATCTTAACTTGCTTACAACAAAACCTATATACATGCCACAACCCAAAAAGAGATGAAAATGCTACCAAAAGTAGATGGTTAGTGTGAGCTTTTATGTTAATCCTTCCAACCGTCCACAATTGTTAAATACAAAATAACATGAGATAAACCAATAAGCTTAATAGTTTAGTAAGATTATAGTGTAAAATTTACTTGACTTACTTTAATTAACATAATCATTTAAAAATTATAACATGACAATTAAAATTTTCAATTGCATTGTCTATAAGTATTAAAGAATTTCATCATCACTAGAATATATCAATTCAATGTAATCCTTTGTATCTTTTAATCAAGTTCGTCAATACTCTGTTCACATACTTATACCTTATTCTATATTTTAGAGCATCTTAGATACAAAAATAAGGACACCAAAGTGCAACGAAAGCACGGGTCTATATCCAAGGATATTGTAGTACTTATAGAGGCACGAGTGTGTAAACAGGGGTATCGAAGTACAAACAGGAGTACCAAAGTACAAATAAGGGTACCAAAGTACAAATAGAGGTACCGAAATACAAACAGTGTAACACCCCTAACCCGTATTTGTTGCCGAAATAGGGCTACAGAGTATTACCGGAGTTTACAATTCAAACGGACAGAAATTTCAAACATTTCATATCATCGCAATAAACATATTAAAACCAAATCAAAACATACATATTGTCCCTTATACAAGCCCTCGAGGCCCTAAATATGCGTTAGAAATAAGTCAGGACTAAATCAAAAACTCAGAGAATTTTTTAAAGAATACTAAAAATTTTTAACACTGTAAGGGTCACACTATCGTGTGGCCAAGCTATGTAACTCACACGGCCAAGAGACACGCCCATGTCTCAGGCCATGTGGGCATTCAAAGTAGAGACACACGACTATGTCCCATCTCGTGTCCGTGCCTATGTAACTCACTGTCTTGGGTCACATGTCCAAGCCATACGTCCGTGTGCGAAGCCATGTACACTTCGAAATAACTTCACACGCCCGTGTGCCAAGCCGTGTGCTAAGTTGTGTAATAGCCTGACTTGAAACCCTTTGAAAGCTACAGAGGACACACGGCCGTGTCACCTAGCTGTGTGTCACACACAGCTGAGACACACGTCTGTATGGATGAAAATAGGCTCATTTTCAAGCCATTTTTGTCATCTAATTTGGCATGTACCTACACTCAACATTTAACATACTTACAAACCATAACAAGGCATCCAAATCAAGCACAAACAAGTCATATACATATGATACAACATCATAAAACCAATATGTCCTTAGGCACCTCAAATGACAACATGTAAATGTGTATAATCATGTACTCTATTTGACCGAAATACTCAACTAACTTATATGCACATTTACCTTAATACATGCCATATAGTTACCTTACCAAAACATACCAAATGGTACCAAATATACCACTTAATTATTAGCCTCAATTTACATATATGTCATTCATAGTAAAGTACCAATTCACAAAAAGTTATAAGACATATAGAATATGCACATTCAACTATCATTTCAATTTCCATCATTCAAATACATTAAGCAAATCATCAACCACATTAAGGCTAATATTTACATACCAAAACTATACCATTTCACCAACAAAATGCTAAATCACAAGCCAAGTTAAATGGCAAAAACCACAACCAAAACACATGACTACATTAGCTAATATACCTATACATGACATTATAATAAAAATTAAACAACCAAATATACCAAAAGATTCAATGGGTAGTGTGAGTTCTAACAAGCTTTCAACCCAAACGAGCTTTTGATTCATTATAAAACACAGGAAATAACACAGAGTAAGCATTTATGCTTAGTAAGTTCTTATAACATAGAATTTAACTTACCATTTATTCATATAATAGGTAAGTAAGCAAGCATATCCCAATACAATTTGGCCAAATGCCTAAGCACATATACACCAACTATGTTAACCATGTAATTATATGAGCCAATAAACATGGATGAATACATCAATTGATCAAGTTCCAAAGTACATGTATCAACCAATTGAAGTTTCCATATATCATGTAACAACATTTCCATATAATTCATGTATATACCTGTAATAGTTTGTATCGAACTCTTATCATTATGTATCGAAACATTGCCTGTTGAATCGTTTAGAATACCGTTGGATACCCAGGATAGCTCACATATAGTATGCTACCTCATAAAATTGTAATCTGTCAATTCATGTACATGTATGCTTATACGAGCTGTGAATCGATATGCTCACTCGAGCTGAAGATCGGTATGCTCTCACGATCTATAAATCGGTATACTCATATGAGTTGTAGGTCAGGACGTAGCTATACGAAGCTGCTCACACGAGTTGTGGAGTATTCCAAACACATGTAGGACCTCAGCTATCAGTAGGACGTTCAAGACCAGTACTCAAATCATGTAACCCTAATGACATGTCACTTGTATCCTACAGATTCCTAAGGTTCAAACGGTCCAAACACATCTAGGACCTCAGCTATCAGTAGGACGTTCAAGACCAGTACTCAAATCATGTAACCCTAATGACATGTCACTTGTATCCTACAGATTTCTAAGGTTCAAACGGGACTCGATATTTGTCGAACTTCGTTGGATATGCAACCATGTATATTTATAACAATTCATAACATATATATATTTTAATTAAAGACATATAAACATGATTTAATTACATGAACTTACCTCGACGAGTATACGTAGATACAGAGGCGACTAATCCGAGATTTTCCCTTTGCCCCGATCTAACTCTGTACGAGGCCTGTCTTGATCTATACGGATAAATTTAACTCAATTCAATATATTTTTCCTTCAGGTTAACCCAATTCATATTTTGGAAAAATTACCATTTTGGCCCTATACTTTTAACTTCTTTGCAAATTAGTCTTTAAGTTCGAAAAATAAAATTCATACAATTTTACCCCTACCCAAGCCTAATCGAATATCATATACACTTATATCAACCCACATATTTCACTAATTCACAAATTATACCATGTAATATTTTATATTTTTCAATTTAGTCCATATTTGACAATTTCACCAAAAATCCTTTTACAAAAGTTGCTTATCTAACAACAACCCCATTTTATATCATCAAATTTTAAAACTCATGTGAGTGTACATGCATCAATGGCAAACCCTAATAGTTTAACAATTTTACAAATTGGTCCACGGGCTAGCTATATTAAGCTACAATGATCCCAAAAATATAGAAATAATTAAAAACGAAATGAAAAATCTTACCAATGCAAAGGAATTAGGTTAGCCGAAACCTCAAGCTTCCATGACTGCTATTTTCTTTTTATAATCGGTTGAAGATGGAAGTAAAAGATGATTTTTTAATTTGGTTTTATTTAATTTATCTTTTGTTTACCTATTTACTTAATTAACCTTTAAAAACTTTAAAAATTACACATTTGCCAAGCCATGCTCATCCACTAACATATAAATGGTTTAATTATCATATAAGGACTCATTCTTTAAGGTTCTATAGCCAGTTAATACTTTTAGCTACTAGAACTTTATGCGATTTAGTCCTTTTTCTCAAATTGAACATGTAAATGGTAAAATTTCTTAACGAAATTTTTATATAGTATTACTATCATGCTGTAGGTAATAAAATAATAATAAGTAAATTTTTTGAATTTGTATTTGTGATCCTGAAACCACTGTTCCAATTTCACTGAAAACGGGCTGTTATAACTCTCCTCCCTAAAGGAATTTTTGTCCTGAGAAAGCTATGAGAAAACAATATCTGAACCTTTTTTTGGTAATATTTTCAGGGACGAAAATATTACCAGAAAAGAGTTTCGAATATTTCATTCTCATAGATTCCTCGGGTTCCCAAATGGCTTTATATCATGTCGTTGCGAAAGAACTTTTACTAAAACTATGTTCTTGTTTCTTAATTCTTTTACCTCTTGTACCAGAATTCTGACCGATTCTTCAATGTATGACATATCACACTGAATCTCAAATCTGTCGAGGAAATAACATGTGAAGGGTCAGATCGGTACTGTCATAACATAGACACATAAAAGACATTATGAATATTTTCTAGCGTTGAAGGTAAAGCTAATCAACACGCAATAGGTTCAATTCTTTCAGTAATCTCATACTACCCGATAAACTGTGAACTAAGCTTTCCTTTACGGTCGAATCGTAGAACTTTCTTTTAGGGAAATACTTTCAAAAACACTCTATTGCCGACTTGAAATTTTATATCTTTACGTTTAAGATCCGCATAAGATTTCTAACGATCTGAAGCTGCTTTCAAACTATCTCAAATCACTTTTACTTTTTCTTCAGTCTCTCAAACCAAATCAACCTCGTGTATCTCTTTCTCACTGAGCTCAGTCCAGTATAACAGAGTTCGACATTTTTGACCATACAAAGCTTCATAAGGTGCCATCTTTATGCTCAATTCATAACTGTTGTTATACGTGAATTCAACTAACGATAAATATTTTTCCCAATTGCCTTCAAACTCTAATACACAACAACGAAGCATATCCTTGAGAATTTGTATTACTCGCTCGGACTGACCATCGGTCTAAGGGTGAAATGTAGTGCTAAAATGAAACTGCGTACCTATAGCTTCCTATAACTTTCTCCAAAATAGTGATGTAAATCGCGAATCCCTACCCAAAATATTGGTGTAACGCCTCAAATTTTATTAATATGTTTTCGTAATTGTTTGACACACAACTGTGTATCTACTTTAGTGGTTAAGTGTTCTGGGTGTGTGTGTGAGGTCCCAAGTTCAAGCCTTAGCTTGGTAAAAATTTTGGTTTTTATCTGAATGAAGCCTTGTCTTTGGTTATTAGGCTTATAAATATTTATTTGTAAAAGCTTATTAGAATAGGTCTGCTGGTCTGGTGGTTAAGTAAAGTGTTAAATGGTTGAAGGTTTTGTGTTTGAATCCCTGCACGAGCATTAATAATGTTTTTGCTTCAAATATTGGCTAGAGTTGTGCTGAAAGGAGACTCTGAGAAATCGGTTGTTAGTGGGATAGGGGTGAGAGAATTGTGGAGATAATGGGGGAAGTTATCAGAATATTTCCTATTCTAATTATGTATTCAAATTTTTGGCACCCCCCTCCTTCCCAAAATTTCTCTACCGTTTTCCTCTCCCTATTTCCCTTTTTGCTGCTGCCAAACTTTTCTACTTTTATCTCCTTTCTGCGCAACGTTCTTGTCGTTCTTCTGGTAAGTTTAGTTTTGATTAAACATTACTTGCATTTTGGATAAGTGTTAACAAGGATTTGTATGGTGATTAGGGTTTCATCAAAGGCCTGATTATTGTTCATCATCGTTTTAAGGGTGGGAAATTCATGTTTTTATAAAAGGTAAGGGTTTTGTTACTCGAATGATGTTTACCTCATTTTGAGATTAGTCTAGTTTTGTTGGTTAAGCGATTAAATGAGTGTTTTGTTGTTTAATTAAAGGTACTGGAGTGCTCGGAAGGGGTATGCGTCGAAAATGACATAGATGTGTACTTCGATTGCACAGAAAATGAGATTCGACGAAAGCCGAAAGGTAAACTGTTGATGCTACATGGGAGTATAGATTGCCCTATAAAGGCTGTGTGGCGATACACAACCATGTGATCGACGAACCAGGACGTGCGCGCGTGACATTGGTGCACAACACAGCTGTGTGAAATCTTGCGAGGCCGTGTGTAAGACATGGGCATGGCCAATTGGGTCATGTGGGCCCACACGAGTGTACCACACGAGCGTGTAAATTCTTGGCCAGGTCGTGTGATCCACACGGGTAGGCCACATGAGCGTGTGAGCCTATTTTTCTGAAATATTCTGTAAGGTTGTACGGGTCGCCCAAGTCGACTGTGACCTGTCGTAGAGTCAATAAGCCTTACTTAGACCCTTGATTCTGTGATCTGATATTGCGATGTATGTACTACCATGTTACACTTAGCATGTATATCTGTATGTTCTAAATATAAAAATTTGTCTGATAATCTGCACTAGAGCATGCCATTCTTGTATGATGCATTGCTTTGGGGTGGGTTTGATGAAGATGAAGGAAGTATCTGAAAGGCCTTTAAAGCCTATTATCTGGTAGCTAAGCTACATATTTATGACATGTGTTGCATTATGGTACTTTATGGTGTATAAGGTTGGATGGGTCGATTTTATCCCCATATTTGGTGTGCAGGGATAGGTTGGTTAATTTTATCCCCACATGGTGTTTTGGGTTGGACGGAGTTGGTGTGTAGGGTTAGTGGACATGTTTCTATTTTTCTGATCTATCATGCATGCTATATCTGAGATGGGCTAAGACCCTAAGTTTGTGTCCACTTCTATTCTGAGTGGGCTAACGCCCACACCGATTCTATAAAGGGCTCAGGCCTGAATTGTGACTGTATTCTGTTATCTGATCGTATGCATGCTGAACTGTGGGGATGTACAAACTGAGTTTGGGAAAACTCACGCTTTATCTATTTAATTTTTTAAGGTAATCCCCAACAGTAGACGAATCAATGCAGCGGAGGACTCGACGGTGACCATAGCCACTTACTCATGGGTTTATGTTTGAAATTCTTTACCTCGTTATTTTATTATTTTGGGAATACTTATTGTAATCATGGACTTGGACCTTTGGTTTAGTTGGGTTTTAAGCTGTGATTATGGAGTATAAAATGCAACGCCAAAGTATGGATTTTTTTTAAATTAACTAAAGTTTTCGTAAGTAAAAGATAATAATAATTTGATAGATTTTAATGTATCAAAACGGTTTTCCAAAAACACTTTCATGTGACACTGCCAGATTCAGCCATAACGTCTAAGCCGAGTTTAGGGTGTTACATTTAGTGGTATCAGAGCCAGGTTTCAAAACTCGACTATGGATTTGGGTTGTAAAAAGAATGGTTTTGGGGAAATGATGTGTAAATGACTTGAAATATTTTTTATAAATAAGTGGTACACCGAGTCTCCTGCGCTGATCCTGTAAGTTTCTGAAACTCTATTTAGAATTATCTGAAAGCATGCATAGAACATACTGAAAATTATTTTTGGATCTTTCTAAAAATACTATCGTATGCTATGAAACTACTGTAGGTAGAAGACTTTATTGAAATACTCTAGGTAGTGTAAACTAAAAATCGTAGTAAACTGTGACTTGCGATAATAGACTCTGAATACTCTGATAACTTTACTGCATAAAATATTTGTTAATAAATATTGAAACTGTAAACTGATTTGCATAAAACTGTTAACATAGATTAATCTGAAATTACGATGAGCACACATGGTACTCGTGGATGGGGTATTAGAGGCCGAGGTAGAGGCCGTAGAAGGGCTCAAGCTAAGTCCTTAGCATCTGATACGATTTCGAATTTGAATACTAGCGAGACGCCGGTATCACCTGCGATAGAGATTGGGTCTGGGTCTAATGATCGTGCGATTGGGGACGACGGACTGTCCCAAGCCATGCTATGAATTTTGGAGAGGGCCGCTGAGCCCAACACTGGTTCTGAGGGCTATGGGTCGGTTATGAAACGAATCCGGTCCAATGGGGCTGAGGTATTTAAGAGCATCACTGGAGTTTCTCCTAATGTGGCCGAGTACTGGATAGAGGCCACGGAATGTATTATGGATGACCTAGATTTGACTGTTGAGCAAAGGTTTAAGGGGGCTGTGTCTTTGCTTCGTGATGAGTCATACCAGTGGTGGTTGATGGTTAAGGAAGGCACCCAGCCCGATAGACTGGCATGTGATCTACTTAAGATGACTTTTCAGAGTAAGTATGTGAGAGCCAGCTATACTGATGCTAGGCGACCTGAGTTTCTAAATCTCACCTAGGGTGATTGTTAGGTGGCCGAGTATGAGGCCGAGTTCTTGAGGTTGAGCCATTATGCGCGAGGCATGGTAGCGACAGAGTATGAGCGTTGTGTCTGTTTTGAGGATAGTCTCTAGGATAGTTTACGAGTTTTGATAGCTCTTCAGAGGGATCAGGATTTCTCTGCGCTGGTTGAAAAGGCAAAGATAGCGGAAGAAGTAAAGCGCACTGAGCGTCAAAATCGAGACAGCGGAAAGGCTAAGAGGGATGTAGAGCCTTCAAATTCTAGGATGAGGCATAGAAAAAAGGCCAGGTCTGTTGCGCCCGTGAGAGTTGGGCTTACTGTTGCACCTACTGGGTGATGATCTGTCAGAACTGTAATAGACGCCATCCGGGTGAGTGTTGGAGGGCTACTGGAGCTTGTCTTAGATGTGTGTCTCTGTAGGGAGCACCTGTTCTATTTTTAAAGAAGAAATATGGGACAATGAGGATGTGTATCGACTACCGCTAGTTGAACAAGTTGACGATCAAGAATAAGTATCCACTTCTGAGGATAAACGACTTATTCGATCAGTTCAAAAGGGCTTCAGTGTTCTCTAAGATCGATCTGTGCTCTGGTTATCATCATTTGAGGGTCAAAGAGGCTAATGTGTATAAGACGACATGTAGGACTAGTTATGGATATTACGTTCCTAGTTATGCCCTTTGGGTTGACTAATGCACTAGCGGCATTCATGGACTTGAAGAATCGAGTGTTCCATCCCTATTTAGATTAGTTCATGGTGGTTTTCATTGATGACATCTTGGTGTATTCTAAGTCAGAGGGCGAGCACGATGAGCATCTCAGAGTAGTTCTGCAGGCTCTGCGAGAGAAACAATTGTATTTGAAGTTCACGAAATGTGAGTTCTGGCTCCGAGAGGTAACTTTTTTAGGGCATGTGATTTCTGCTGAGGGGATTCGTGTGGATCCTCGTAAGATTGAGGCTGTGTTGAGTTGGAAATAGCTGAGGAATATGTCAGAAATCTGTAGCTTTTTGGGCTGGCAGGACATTATCGACGATTCGTAAAGGGTTTCTCTTTGATCGTAACTCTGATGACTAAGCTTCTGCGTAAGGGAGTTCCTTTAGTGTGGACTGATGCACAGCAGGAGAGCTTTGAGAAGCTTAAGACTGTGTTAACTCAGGCACCTATTTTGATTCAGCCTGAACCCAATAAGGACTTTGTGGTATACAGTGATGCGTCACATGTGGTCTGGGTTGTGTTCTGATGCATGACGGTAAAGTTATTGCTTATACATCTTGTCAGCTCAAGACTCATAAGGCTAATTATCCGACACACGATTTGGAGTTGGTAGCAGTAGTCTTTGCTCTTAAGATCTGGAGGCACTATCTGTACAGTGAGAAGTTTATTATCAAACATGATAACAAGAGCCTCAAATACCTCCTCACTCAAAAGGAGTTAAACCTTAGTCAGCGTCACTCAAAAGGAGAAGTGTATTATCATCTTGGTAAGGCAATATGGTGGCCGATGCGTTAAGCCGTAGGGCTATAAACGATTTGAGAGCGATGTTTGCTCTACTCAATCTATTCGATGATGGGGGTCTATTGGCTGAGCTGCAAGTAAGATCAACATGGATTGATCAGATCAAGGATCAACAGATAGGAGATAAGTCTCTTGAGTTGAGGTTCCGTCAGATTGAGAGTGGGGTTACTACAGACTTTGAGATTAATGATGATGGGGTATTGTGTTTCCGAGGATGGATCTGTGTACCAAATGATGAGAATCTAAGACTATCGATTCTGAGGGAGGCGCACAGTAACCCTTATGCTATGCATCCCGGTGGGAACAAAATATACCAAGATCTCCGAGAGTTGTACTGGTGGCCAGGGTTGAAACGTGAGGTTACCGACTTTGTTGCTCATTGTTTGACTTGTCAGCAGGTTAAGGCTGAGCATCAGTTACCTTTAGGTTTGCTGCAACCAGTTAAGATATCGGTATGGAAATGAGAGGGACTAATGATAAACTTTGTTAGTGGGTTGCCCCTAACACCTACTAAGAAGGATTCTATTTGGGTTATCGTGGATCGATTGACTAAGACTGCACATTTCATTCCTGTTGGGACAGACTTCTCCCTATAGAAGTTGGCCAAACTTTACATTTTTAAGATAGTAAGGCTACAAGGGGTCCCTGTCTCGATTATTTCTGATAGGGATCCTCGTTTTACGTCTCAGTTCTAGCAGAAACTTCATGAGGCTCTGGGATCAAGGTTAGACTTTAGTACTACTTTTCATCCTCAAACAGATGACCAGTTGGAGATGGTAATTCAGATACTAGAGGACATGTTAAGGGGTTGTATTATAGATTTCCGAGGCAGTTGGGAGGAGTACTTGCCATTAGCAGAGTTCGCTTACAACAACAGCTATCAGTCTAGTATACAGATGACACCTTATGAGGCACTGTATGGTTGTAAGTGTCGCACTCTCTTGTGCTAGACTAAGCTGGGTGAGCGACATGTTCTAGGTCCAGAGCTGGTATCAGAGACTGAAGATAAAGTCCACTTGATTCGAGATCGACTTAAAGCGGCTTTTGATAGATAGAAGTCATTTGCTGATTTGAAGAGGAAGGACATCGAGTATTCTGTGAGGGACATGGTTTTCCTTAAGGTCTCGCCATGGAAGATGGTTCTGAGGTTCAGTCGCAAGGGCAAGCTGAGCCCTCAGTTTATTGGGTCGTACTGGATTCTGAAGCTAGTAAGGCCAGTCGAATATCAGTTGGAGCTACCTCCAGAGTTAGATCACATACATAATATGTTCCACGTATCAATGTTGAGACGCTACCACTCTGATCCTGTAAATATTGTTTCGGTGGAGGACATTGAGGTTAGACCGGATTTGACGTTCGAGGAAGAGCCAACTCAGATTTTAGATCGCGACATTAAGGTTCTGCGTAGAAAATCTACCCCTTTAGTGAAGGTGGTGTGTGGAATCATGGCACTGAGGAGGCCACTTGGGAGCTTGAGGGTTCGATGCGACAGCAATATCCTCACCTTTTCTGATCAGGTAAAATTTGGAGCACGAAATTTTCTTTAAGGAGGGTAGAGTTGTAACACCCCAAATTTTATTAATTTGTTTCCGTAATTGTTTGACACACAACTGTGTATCTGCTTTAGTGGTTAAGTGTTTTGTGTGTGTGTGAGGGTCCCAAGTTCAAACTTTATCTTGGTAAAAATTTTGGTTTTTATCTGAAAGAAGCCTTGTCTTTGGTTATTAGGGTTTTAAGTATTTATTTGTAACAGCTTATCAGAATCGGCCTGCTAGTCTGGTGGTTAAGTAGAGTGTTAGATGGTAGAAGGTTCTGTGTTCGAATCCCTGCGAGAGCATGGATAATGTTTTTGCTTCAAATCTCAGCTAGAGTTATGCTGAAAGGGGACTCTGAGTGGTGGGTTGTTAGTGGGATAGGGGTGAGAGAATTGTAGAGATAATAGAGAAAGTTATCAGAATATTACTGATCGCGTGATTCGTAACAAGTAATAAATATTTATAATGAAGATCAAACCTAAACTAACTATTATCACGACGAAAAGGCAAGCGCACCTATCGAACAATAGTATAGTAATGGCAAGACAGGGATATCATACCCAAGGGAACCCAAAATACTAGTAATGACTATCTTTTTATTATCTAACCTAGAAATAAAAGGGCTTGTTTATTAAACTAATTATCTAAACTAAGAACGCACAGAGAAAAGAATTGGGGAATCGCTTTTGGAAAAATCGATTGACTTGAGATAATACCTGAAGAAAAATCCACCTAGACTTTACTTGTTATTCTGGCTCCGAATCGGACGATTTATTCATTTAACTTGTTCCGTAGAGATCCCTAAGTTATGTTATTATCCCTATTCAAGACTAATAACGTCTAATCCCTAGATTGAATAACCGAGACTTTTCTCTAATTAACACTCTAGGGTTGCATTAACTCGATCTATGGATCCCCTTATTAGGTTTCACCCTAACCCGACAAAATCTTGTCACCCTATTTCTAAGCGCGCAACCAACTCCATTTAATTATGACAAATGTACTCTTAGACAGGGTCTATTCCTCCTCTGAATAAGAGTGTGTCTTGAATCAGTATCCTGGGATATCAAAACAAGAATTAAGAACACATAATTAAGAACGAGTAAAAGATTTATCATATGATTCAAAAAATAATAACAAGATTCATCTTAGGTTTCATTCCCCTTAGGTATTTAGGGGATTAGTTCATAACTAAATAGGAAAACATCTCAGAAGAATAAAGAATACAAAACATAAAGAAAACCCAAAACATCTTGAAGGGAAATTAAGGAGAGTTCTTCAGTCTTGATGATGAATCCGGCTTCCGAGATGGATCAATCGGCTTCTTTAGGGTAATTCCTTACCCCATTTTTTGTCCCCCCTTTTCTCATCATCTAGTGCATATTTATGGGCTTTGGAATGCCTAAAAAACCTCTAGAGTGGCCTTTTCCGAGTTGGACTTTACTTGGGCTCAGTAGGGACACGTCCGTGTGACATGGCCGTGTGACGTGATTGCTAAGCTGTGTTCGATCCGTTAAATTGCACACGGCTGTGTGGGTCAATGGACAGGCCGTGTGACTCGTGAAAGCCTTGGTCGACACCCTCGAAAGACACGAGCACGTGAGTTGCCCGTGTGGCAAGGCTTAGGTCATCTTTTCGATTTAGTCCATTTTGTCCATTTTTGGCTCGTTTTTTGCTCCTTTTGACTCTTACTGCTCTCCCGAGTACAAAACATGAATTTTAAGCATTAGGAGCATCGAATTCACCAATTCTAGTGGGAAATCATCCATAAAATGCATTAAACATGGGGTAAACATATGTATAAATTACAGTTTATCAAATACCCCCACACTTAAGCATTTGCTTGTCCTCAAGCAAAATTCTCAACTCATAATCAAAATAAATTCTTCTAACTTATAATTTCTATCGATAAAATCTCAAAATAATTCATAGGTAATCATACATTGAGAATTCAACTAAAAGAACATAAAAGTTTCAATCATTCCAAGTTGAGCATTTTATTCCGAACATATAGGTGTCTCCCCTCATCTAAGTAATTACCTTCAATTTAGAATATCACAGAGTTTTACATCCTCACTAAATATCCACTCAAATCACTCGAGGTGTTTTAAGGACAATAAAGGAAGCACTCAATAGTCAATAATGGAAAGTCATTACCATAGGCTTGCATGAAAATCAAATCTCCACCACTTTAATTTTAAGATGATACATCAATCAAAAGGTCTTTAGAGGGTTGTAATAAGGCTTGGTTAGGGGGTGTGGTCACAAGTTGAAAGAAAGGGTTAGAATCGAGATTGAATCGAAAAGTTTCCTAACTAGAAAAAGAGTTAATCTTCACTTGCGTACAATAGAGTTTCTTTCAGAATATGAAATTATAGATATGCATACATAGTTTTGTGTGTGTGTGTGTGTTTTTTAAGAACAAGTTAAATAATATAAACTAAATATAAAAAACAAAACATAGCTAGGCAATCCATTCAATTCAAAACTCGACAAAGATAGGGATTAATTTAGGGGATTTCAACAATAATGGGTTAAAGGTTAATATTAAGGGTAATACAAGAATTAGTTTGTTAAGCTCAAGGGGGTTTACTAGAGGTTAATCGTGGAGGTAGGCTTTTCATGGCATGAGTGGGTTAATCCTAAGTGCCTTAATCATTTTGACATATCAAATTAAATGGTGTGGTCTTGACAGGCATAATCAAGCAAGTTTTAGAATAACAATTCAATACTGACGCACTTAAAGCAATAATAAATGTGAGCATGAAAGGATGAATAGATGCTCAAAAGGCTAAAAAAATCTCACAAAAATTATGGTTTTTTGATGTTAAAAACTTGTGAGTTCCAATTCAAAGTAATACCTAAACTTTGGGGAAACAACCTAAGATTTTAATATCTTAAAAATCAACTTATCATGCTTGATTCTCTAATGTCTTAAAGTTTAAATAATCAATGCATAATTGCCTACGTTTTAATTCAAGATATATCAATCAAAATTTATCCTAAATATGATATGAGAGCTTTTTCAAGAGAACAAGGCAATCATTCAAGGATTTTCTGATAATGAAATAAATATCCCCCCACACTTAAGATGTACATTGCCCTCAATGTATAAAGATAGATATTAGAGTATAAAAATAAGATAGGGAGAGAAGTGAAACTTCATGTATGATGAATGCCTCGAACTAGAGTTTTGGAGAGTGATCGGTTCGAGAGTGGAGGAGGATACTCTGGTGGTCGTAGAGGTTCATTAGGCCATAAGTCCTGCGCCAAAAGAATATTCTATCTAGTGGTAGCTATGGTCGTGGTCGAACAGGATATGGCAGTCGTGGAGAACCATTTTTCGGTGGAGTTTTAGTTCCTCTGTAATGATGAGCTTAAGAGCTATATATAACTGTGATAGAATCAGGAACTTTTTAGGAGATATTAGGAAGTATAAAGATTCGAAAAGAAATAGCCGTAATAAAATTTTAAAATCTAATAAAAATAATAGAAATAGTTTCAATAATAAGTAAGAACAGAAACTAATAAATAAATATTTCTAAATATCTTTATCGCTGGATGGTTCGTGAGGTGGGACTGGCGATGAGATGTGAAGGTGCTAACAAATCTGCTGTAGAGTAGCATCAATGTTGTCAAATTGTTGATCACACTGAAGCTCGAATCAAGTGAGGTGCTCAGAGATGTTAGCATATGCAGCTGCCACATAAACTGGACGAAAAGGTGGTGGTGGCTGAGAATAGGGATCAGGGAGTAGAGAAGGGGAGATTTCGGCTAGGGCTTTGGAAAGGAAGAGGAAACTGAACAGCAATTTGCTTATATAGGGGAGGGTCACACGGCCTAGGGCCACGCCCGTGTTCTTATGAGGTTAAGCCCGTTTTTCTTGGGCGTGTATGGTACACGGCCATCTTGCACGGCCGTGCCTAGTTGTGTTTGCTTCTCCCCTGCCCATGTGAAGGTACCACGCTCGTGTATTATTGTCCATGGCTGAATGGCACGGGCGTGTCTCACGCCCGTGTCGAAGAAACAAGATCGAGCCTTGTCCCTGGCACGCCCATGTATGTATCAAATTTACCCACGACCATGTCGCACGGCCATGGGGATTTATCGTATCCCATGTTTTGGAGGAATTATTTACCCTGTTTTTACACAGGCATATCGCACGGTTGTGTTTCCCTCTGTGCTGGTGCACACAGCCTTAAGCACGGCCATGTTACAGGTCGTGTGGTGCTGGGAACCTGTAATTCAAATACTCTATTAGTGACCAAATGTTTAAAATTTGAATTTAAAATAATTTAAAATGGTTAGTACTCGAGTTGCCTCCCGAGAAACACTTATTTATAGTCTAAGCTCGACTTACCTCTCCGTCGAATGATCATGGTGGTTCGAGGAGTTCATACTCCTCATTCCTGTTGTCAATTTTAAAATAAGGTTTTAAACGGGTGTTGTTTACCTTAAAAGTACCGAACTTGGGATGACTCACCTCCACTGTACCGAATGGAAAAATACTAAGTACCGTAAGAGGGATTTCCTCATTTGGTGTGGTAGTGACAATGTGAGGATCAAGGGCATCTAGTAAGACTGTGTTGTCGACCTAAAGTTGATTAGGAGAGGTATTAGGCTTGTTTTTGCATAGTTTCAGTTTATCATGTGTTCTCGGTTTGTGTTGTCGCCATTCGTCTAGCTTCTCTATCTGTAGTCGTCATTCTTCATGGACGTCTTTGTTCTCTTCATGATAGTAGCGCACTGTCTCTATTGTCTTTGTTCGAGGAAGTTCCTGCAAGGACGATTGGATATTAGTTTTATCATCGATATTTTTTATAGCATTATCTTGAGTCTTAGAAGTTTTGACTGAGTCGCGTGCTTAGAGTGTAACTGCGTCGTCACCTGCACGAAGTGTTAGCTCTCCTGTGCCTATAATAATAATGGTTCTGGCAGTTGCTAAAAATGGTCGTCCTAAAATTAGAGGTACCTCGTTATCTTCATCCATATCTAAGACAACGAAGTCTACTGGGTAAATAAATTTATCAATTTTAACGAGAACGTCTTCAATAATACCCTTAGGAAATCTAACTGTTTTGTCAGCCAATTGTATGCTCATCCTAGTCTGTTTAGGTTTATCGAGACCTAGTCGTTTAAATATTTTATTTGGCATAACATTTATACTTGCCCCTAGATCAGCTAAAGCATTATTCACAGATAGACTACCATTTAAGCAAGGAATTGTAAAACTCCCTAGATCTTTCAATTTGTTAGGTAGCTCATTCTTTAGAATAGTTGAGTAGACTGCATTGAGTTCCACATGTGATGTAGCGTCTAATTTCCTTTTATTGCTCAGAAGTTCCTTTAAGAATTTTGCTGAGTTGGGCATTTGCGAAAGGACTTCAATAAAGGGTAAGTTAATATGTAATTTCTTTAAGAGTTTGACAAACTTATCGAATTGTTCTTCTGTTCTATCTTTCGTCATCACTTTAGGATATGGCACACGAGGTTCATGATTTGTACTTACCTGTTTGGGATCATTATTGTTTACCTCTTCTCGTCCTTTGTTCATCGCGTTGTCTTGCTATATTTCTGGCTCAGGTGCAATGAATCCTTCCTTATCTTGAGTGCTAATTGCATTGAGGTGTTCCCGTAGATTAGGTTCAGTATTACTTGGTAGGCTACCTTGTGGTCGTTCAGAGATTAGTTTGCATACCTGGCCTATCTAAGTTTCGAGTCCTTGTATCGATGCTTGTTGATTCTTAAGTGTTGTCTCTGTATTTTGAAAACGGGTTTTTGACACCGAGATGAATTTAGAAAGCATCTCTTCAAGGTTTGGTTTTTTCCCTTGTTGATAAGGTGGCTGTTGAAAACCCTGAAGATTTTGTGGCTTTGGATTTCATTGACCTCCCCAGGAAAAATTTGGGTGGTTCCTCCAACCTGCATTATAAGTATTACTGTATGGATTATTTTGAGATCTAAAGTTATTATTACCCATATAGTTGACTTGTTCTTCTTCAGTTGTAGGATTGAAGGATTGGTATTCTGTATGCACACCTCCTTCGCTTGAGTCACACCTCATTACTGGATGTACCTGCGTAGAACTAATAAAGCTATCAATCTTTTTATTGAAAAGTTCTACCTGATTAGAGAGCATGGTGACTGAATCAATGTTATAGACGCCGGCTGTTTTCGTTGGCTTTGTCCTCAAAACTTGCCACTGATAGTTATTTAGTGACATCTCCTCTATAAATTCATATGCATCCTCCAGTGTTTTATTGTTGATGGTTCCTCTAGCAGCTGCGTCAATCATTTGTCTTGTCGAGGGATTCACACTATTGTAGAACGTTTGAACTTGCAGCCAAAGCGGTAATC
The DNA here is from genome assembly GCF_007990345.1 of Gossypium hirsutum. Classification (NCBI taxonomy): domain Eukaryota; kingdom Viridiplantae; phylum Streptophyta; class Magnoliopsida; order Malvales; family Malvaceae; genus Gossypium; species Gossypium hirsutum. Next base: position 101,502,655 of record NC_053433.1, on the reverse strand, counting down.
CATGGTGAGGGCACCTTCTCAGTAAGTCCTTGTATCTCTCCCATGCATTGTAAAGTGTTTCTAAATCCATCTGCACAAAAGAAGAGATATCATTACGTAATTTAGCCGTTTTAGCCGGCAGAAAATATTTTAGTAAAAATTTCTCTGTCATTTGTTCCCAAGTAGTGATTGACCGTCATGGTAACGAGTTCAACCACTATTTAGCTTTGTTTCTCAGTGAAAAGGGAAATAACCGAAGATGAATGGCATTATCAGAAACACCATTGATTTTGAATGTATCGCAAAATTCAAGAAAGTTCGCTAAGTGCGTGTTGGGATCCTCATCCTGCAAACCATCAAACTGAACAAACTGCTGTATCATCTGAATGGTGTTAGGTTTTAGTTTGAAATTATTCGCAGCAATAGTAGGTCTAATTATACTAGACTCAGTTCCTGTTAAAGAAGGTTTAGTATAATCATACATAGTACGTGGAGCAGGATTTTGATTAGCTGCAATTGCAGGAGGCAGCTGATTGCCTTGGTTTTCAACCATCTCGTTGGTTGGGGTTTAAGTATTGTATTCTCGCTCGATCCCCATGTATCGTAAACTACGCCTTATTTCTCTTTGATTTTTGTGAATTGTACGATCGATTTTTTCGTCAAAAAGTAACAGTCCTGACGGGTTTCTTCTAGTCATAAACTATAAAAACCTGCCAAGAGAGAGAAAAAGTAAATTAATAAATAATAAAATAAAATAAAATTGCAAGAAAAATAAATGGCTAAAGTAATAAAAATTTAGTGCTCCTAATATTTTAGCTCCCCGGCAACGGCGCCAAAAACTTGATCGCGTGATTCATAACAAGTAATAAATATTTATAATGAAGATCAAACCTAGACTAACTATTATCACGATGAAAAGGCAAGTGCACCTATCGAACAATAGTATAGTAATGGCAAGACTGGGATATCGTACCCAAGGGAACCAAAAATGCTAGTAATGACTATCTTTTTATTATCTAACCTAGAAATAAAATGGTTTGCTTATTAAACTAATTATCTAAACTAAGAATGCACAGAGAAAAGAATTGGGGAATTGCTTTTGGGAAAATCGATTGACTTGAGACAATACCTAAGGAAAAATCCACCTAGACAATACCTAAGTTATGTTATTATCCCTATTCAAGACTAATAACGTCTAATCCCTAGATTGAATAACCGAGACTTTTCTCTAATTAACACTCTAGGGTTGCATTAACTCGATCTATGGATCCCCTTATTAGGTTTCACCCTAATCCGACAAAATCTTCTCACCCTATTTCTAAGCGCGCAACCAACTCCACTTAATTATGACAAATGTACTCTTAGACAGGGTCTATTCCTCCTCTGAATAAGAGTGTGTCTTGAATCAGTATCCTGGGATATCAAAACAAGAATTAAGAACACATAATTAAGAACGAGTAAAATATTTATCATATGATTCAGAAAATAATAACAAGATTCATCTTAGGTTTCATTCCCCTTAGGTATTTAGGGGATTAGTTCATAACTAAATAGGAAAACATCTCAGAAGAATAAAGAATACAAAACATAAAGAAAACCCAAAACATCCTGAAGGGAAATTGAGGATAGTTCTTCAGTCTTGATGATGAATCCGACTTCCGAGATAGATCAATCGGCTTCCTTAGGGTAATTCCTTACCCCCTTCTTCGACCCCCCTTTTCTCCTCATTTAGTGCGTATTTATAGGCTTTGGAATGCCTAGAAAACCTCTAAAGTGGCCTTTTCCGAGTTGGACTTAACTTGGGCTCAGCAGGGACACGCCCGTGTGACACTGCCGTGTAACGTGATTGCCAGGCCGTGTTCGATCTGTTAAATTACACACGGCCATGTGGGTCAATGGACAGCACGTGTGACTCGTGAAAGCCTTGGTCAACACCCTCGAAAGACACGGGCATATGAGCTGCTCATGTGGCAAGGCGTAGGCCGTGTCATCTTTTCGATTTGGTCTATTTTGTCCCTTTTTGGCTCCTTTTGACTCTTAGTGCTCTCCTGAGTACAAAACATGAAATTAAAGCATTAGGAGCATCGAATTCACCAATTCTAGTGGGAAATCATCCATAAAATGCATTAAACATGGGGTAAAAATATGTATAATTTATAGTTTATCATTTGCCTATTCTGATTATGTATTCAAATTTTTGGCACCCCTTTCTACCCAAAATTTCTCTACCATTTTCCTCTCCCTATTTCCCTTTTTGCTGCTGTCGAACTTTACTACCCTTATCTCATTTCTGCACAACGTTCTTGTCGCTCTTCCGGTAAGTTTAGTTTTGATTAAGCATTATTTTCATTTTGGATAAGTGTTAATAAGGATTTGTATGGTGATTAGGGGTTCATTGAGGGTCTGATTATCGTTCATCGTTATTTTAGTGGCGGGAAATTCTTGTTTTTATAAAAGGTAAGTGTTTCGTTGTCCGAATGATGTTTATCTCATTTTGATATTAGTCTAGTTTGTTGGTTAAGTGACTAAATGAGTGTTTTATTGGTTAATTAAAGGTACTGGAGTGTTCGGAAGCGGGTAGGCGTCATAAACGACACAGGTGTGTATTCCGATTATACAAAAAACGAGATACGATGAAAGCCAAAAAGTAAATTGTCGATGTCACACAGGCGTGTAGAGGCCTTGTGGTGACATACGGCCATGTGATCGACGAACCAGGCCATGCGCGCGTGACACAGGTGCACGACACAGCCGTGTAAAATCTGGCTAGGCCGTGTGTGAGACATGGGCACGGCCAATTGTGCCATGTGGGCCCACATGGGCCTGTGGAATTCTGGTCCAGGTCGTGTAATCCACACGACCAAGGTCAATATAGGCCGTGTGGACCACACAGGTAGGCCACATGGGCATGTGAGCCCATTTTTCTGAAATGTTCCTTAAGGTTGCACGGGTCGCCCAAGTCAACTGTGACCTGTTGTAGGGTCGGTAAGCCTTACTTAGACCCTTGATTCTGTGATTTGATATTGCAACGTATGTACTACCATCTTACACTTAGCATGTATATATGTATGTCCTAAATACGAAATTTTGTCTAATAATCTGCACTATAGCATGCCATTCTTGTATGATGCATTGCATTAGGGTGGGTTTGATGAAGATGAAGGAAGTATCTGAAAGGCCTTTAAAGCTTGTTAACTGGAAGCTAAGTTGCATATTTATGACATGTGCCGCATTACGGTACTTTATGGTGTGTAGGGTTGGATGGGTTGATCTTATCCCCATATTTGGTGTGCAATGATGGGTAGGTCAATTTTATCCCTACATGGTATGTTGGGTTGAACGGAGTTGGTGTACAGGGTTGGTGGGCATGTTTCTATTTTTCTGATCTGTCATGCATGCTATATCTAAGATGGGCTAAGGCCCCAAGTATGTGTTCGCTTCTATTTTGAGTGGGCTAACGCCTACACCGATTCTATAAAGGGCTCAGGCCTAAATTGTGACTGTATTCCATTATCTAATCGTATGCATGTTGAACTGTAGGGATGTGCACTCTAAGTTTGCGAAAACTCACCCTTTATCTGTTTAATCTGTTCAGGTAATCCCCAGAAGTAGACAGATTGGTACAGCGTTGGACTCAACGGTGACCATGGCCACTTACTCATAGTTTTATGTTTTAAATGGTTTACCACGTTGTTTTATTATTTTAGGAATACTTGTTGTAATCATGGACTTGGACCTTTGGTTTAGTTGGGTTTTGAACTATGATTATGGAGTATAAACTACAATGCCAAAGTATGGTTTTTTTTCAAATTAACTAAGGTTTTTGTAAGTAAAGGATAATAACAATTTGACAGATTTTAATGTATCAAAACAGTATTCCAAAAACAGTTTTATGTAGTACTGCCAGATTCAGCCATGACGTCTAGGCTGGGTTTGGGGTGTTACAATTGGAAATTGTCACCCCATGTAATCTGAAAATCTCAAAAACATCTAACTCAGCTAATCTGTCAAGAGAGAAATCTGTACATACAGGAATAACATATGCAAACTTCATCAACCGATCAACAACAACCCAAATGACATCTTTCTTTCTTGGAGATAGGGATAAATTCGATATGAAGTCGATAGTAACTCGATCCCATTTCCACTCCGGTATCATGACAGGCTGCAATAATCTAGAAAGTACCTGATGTTGAGCTTTAACTTGCTTACATACTAAACATCTCGATACAAAGTAAAAAATCTCACGTTTCATTCCCGACCACCAGTACATCTGTTTTAATTCACTATACATTTTATGACTTCCCGAATGAACTGGCAAGCTACCACCACGAGCTTCATGCAAGATTTTCTAAGTAATCTCTAAATTCTTCGTTACACAAATTCTACCTCAGAACAATAAGCAATCATCGGTTCCTATCTAAAATTTTGAATTAGAAGTTGACTCACACTGTACTCGTTTAGCTAGCAACTCATCATCACATTTTTGAGCTTTGCTAGATCTGCTGTAAAAACATCGATCTAGTTTTCAACTCTGAAAAAATCGAGCCATCATTAGATAATGTCAATCGTATATTCATTGTCCACAGAGTAACTAAAGACTTTCTACTCAGCGTATCAACAACTACATTTGCTTTTCCCGGATGATAATCAATGATCAACTCATAATCTTTTAACAACTCGAGCCATCTGCGTTGTCTCAGATTTAAATCTTTTTGCGTCATCAGATGCTTCAAACTGTTGTGATTGGTAAATATATGGAATTCTTCATCAAACAAATGATGTTGCCAAATTTCCAATGCAAACACTATAGCTGCCAACTCTAGGTCAGGTGTCAGGTAATTCTTTTCATGCAGCTTTAACTCTCTAAAATCATAAGCTATTACTTTGCCTTCCTGCATCAAAACACAACCTAAACCATGTAAAGATACGTCGCTGAAAATTACAAATTCTTTACCCAATTCAGGTTAAACCAAAACTAGTGCTTCAGTCAACAGTACTTTCAACTGATTAAAACTTTGCTGACATTTCTCGAACCATTCAAATTTCACATCTTTCTGTAATAGTCGTGTCATTAGTGTAGCTTTTATCGAGAACCCTTTGACAAATCATTGGTAATAATCGGCTAATCCCAAAAAAATTCTAACTTCTGATACATTTCTCGGTGGTTTCTAGTCAACAACTGCAAAAATTTTACTTGGATCAACTCTAATGCCTTCAGCGGATACTATATGTCCTAAAAAACTGACTTCTTGGAGCCAAAACTCACATTTTCTAAATTTAGCAAACAATTGTTTATCTCGTAGAGTTTGCAACACAATCCTCAAATGTTCAGCACGCTTAAACTCATCTCGTGAATATATCATAATGTCGTCAATTGATGGTGATTCACTTAACAAACTAAAATCACAACAAAGGTAAGCACACCTATCGAATAATAGTATAGCTATAGTGAGTCGAAGAAGTTTGTTTTTAATCTAAAATTATCTAAACTAATTATTAAGCACTCGACAGAGAATAAAGTAAGAAAATAATCTAATAAACCAATGAGAGAGATAATACCTAAGAAAGAATCCACCTAAAGTAAGAAAATAATCTAATAAACCAATGAGAGAGATAATACCCAAGAAAGAATCCACCTAGACTTCACTTATTATTCTAAATCTGAATTAAATGATTTATTCACTTGCCTTGATCCGTAGAAATCCTTAAATTATATTAATATCTCTTTCGAGAATAAAAATAATTGACTCTAGGTTGATTAATTGAAATCTCTTTCTAATTAAAACCTCTACTGTCGCATTAACTCGATCTATAGACTCTCCTATTAGATTTGACTCTAATCTGGTAGATTTATGTCATCCTAATTTTAGGATTGCATGCAACTCCAATCAATTATGCCAGAGCTACTCTTAAACAAGGACTTTTACTACACTGAATTAAGCACATCAATCATGAATTAATATCCTGAAAACATTAAAACATGGAATAAGTACACATAATTGAGATAAAAAAATCAAGTATTTATCATGTAATTCAGAAAATTAAATAACAAGATCCATCAAAGGTTTCATCTTCCTTAGGTATCTAGGGAATTTAGTTCATACATTGGAAGGAAAACATGTCAAAATTAGAAAAACAACAAAACATAAAGAAACCCAAAAACTTCTAGAGAAGTTGAGTAGAGATCTTCAATCTTGAAGGTGATCCAGCTTTTGAGTTGATTTTGATGGTGTTATTCAAGTAATTTCTTCGTTCTTCTCTGCGTGCTCTTTAGATCCTCTTCTAATGTATATTGATAGACTTTAGAATGCTCAGAAACCTTAAAAATTGGTTTTATTTTTGCGTGTTTGGAAAATAGGGTGCGATATCGACACGGGCTGGTACATGGGTGTGTAGCCAGCCATGTGGCTCACATGGCATGTGCTCAGCCCGTGTGGGAATGCCCAGGCTGTGTGGTTCTTGAAAATAGCTCGTTTTGTCTGATTTTGGCCAATTTTTTGCTCCCCTTGCTCTCCTATGCTCTCCTAAGTATAGAAACATGAAATTAAAGGATTAGAAGCATCAAAATCACTAAATTAAATAATAAATCATCCAAAAATGGATCAATAATGGGATTAAATATGTTACTTTTATGGCTTATCATCAATAAATAACGCAACAAATCTGTATAAATACGGTCTGAAGATTCTATTCATCAAATTCATAACAGGTGCATTAGTTAAACCAAACGGCATCACAAGAAATTCATAGTGTTTGTACCTGGTTCTGAATGAAGTTTTTGATACATCTAAATCTTTCACTCATAGCTAATAGTAACCAGAATAAAGATCAATCTTTGAAAATACTGTGGCACATTTCAACTGATCGAACACATCGTCAATTCGAGGCAATGGATATCTATTCTTGATTGTAACCTTTTTGAGCTGATGGTAGTCGATACACAATCTCATCAATCCATCATTTTTCTTAACAAGTAGAACCAGCTCACCCCAAGGTGAAAAATTGGGTCGAGCAAAACTCCTATCTGTCAACTCTTACGGCTACGCTTTCAACTCTTTCAACTCAGTAGAAGCCATTCTGTAAGGTGCTATCGATATCGATAATGTTCTCGGTAAAATTTAAATAGCAAATTAATCCTCTCTAATCGACGGTAATCCAAGTAATTCCTCCGAAAGCACATCAGGATACTCATAAACCACTAGCACTGATTCAAGCTTCAATTCAATCACTTTAGTATCCAACAAATAAGCAAGGTAAGCATTGCAACCTTTTCTTACATATTTCTACACTGACATAACTGATATAACAACAGGAAACCCACTCGGACTACCTGATTCAATATAAAGCATCTCACCATTCTGACATTTCAATACAATAAGTTTTTGTCTACAGTTTACAACAACGTCATGTAGAGTTAGCCAATCCATGCCCAAAATCACGTCAAATTCATCAAACAATAATAACATCAAATCAGCCAGAAAACTCTAACCCCAAGTAATCAAAGGATAATTCTTGTACACTTTATCAACTAACACATATTGACCTAAGGGGTTCGATACTTTAACACATATTGATCTAGTATCTTACTAGATACTAAATTTGTGCACACATATGAATGAGTGGATCCAGGATCAATCAAAGCAGTAATATCAGTATCAAAAATAGAGAAAGTACTGGTAATAACATCTAGCGCAGAAGTAACCTCTCGTGCATGAATAGCATAAGCCCTAGCTAGTGCTCGTGCCTCGGATCTCACAGCAGAATCATTTGGAACACCATGTTTACCACTCACATTTCTAGGATTTCGAGGCGCTCTACCTTTCGTAGCAGTATTACTCAGCCTCGTAGTCTAATCTTTCTCTTTCTCAGATTTCTCTGGGCAATCCTTAAAATAGTGGTCTAAAGAACCAGACCTGAAACATGTTCCATTTTTTAATCGACATTCACCATAATATGGTCTTTTATAGTACTTTCAATCAGGCCAAATATCTTTGACACTATCCACATTTGTTAAGGATGCAGCTTGAGGTTTTGGACTGGAACGTCAGGCACTTCTGTCTCTATTAGAATATCCTGCAGAAACTGTAGAACGATTGTGATGTTCTTTAGATATCTTTAATGCTAACTGATATGTCTTCCTAGTCAATCTTTTTCTCGAGTCTCTAGTTCAAATTCAGTATGTCTTTTCTCTTTACTCAGATAATCGGCCTTATGTGCTCGATCAACTAAAACAACGAATTTTTTCAGCTCAAGAATTCCAACTAAGAGCTTTATGTCTTCTTTCAACCCTTCTCTAAACCTTTTACACATAGTCGTCTCAGTCAGAATATATTCCCGGGCATACTTGCTTAGTCTAACAAGTTTCTCCTCGTACTCTGATACGGACATACAGTCTTGTTTGAGCTGGAGAAATTCTTTACTTTTCTAATCCAAAAACCTCTGACTAGTATATTTCTTTCAAAACTCAGTTTGGAAAAAACTCCCAGGTGATCCAGTCTCTCGGCACAATAGAAATCAATGTGTTTCACCACTGGTAAGCCGAATTTTTTAATAAAGATACCATACACTTAACATATTTGGTTGCTGAACAAGAGAGTTCGTCAAAAACCCTGATCGTATTCTCTAACCAGAATTCTACTCTTTCGGGATCATCTTCAGCAGTAGAATGAAATTCTTCAACCCCGTATTTACAAATCTTATCAACAAGTGGTTTACTAACTTGTATTGGTTTCATACCTTGAGCAATAACGAGAACCAGTTGGGGAGCAGGAGGGGCTAGAGGTTGTTGAGCGACTAGGTTCATCTGTACGAACTCTGTAAACCATTCGTTCATCAATTGGAAAAAGGTTTCCTTAGCCTCTCCAGCCTAGCCCTTAGATATGGGCCTTACGTTGCTCGATGCTACTCCATGAACGGAGGCTTAAGCATTACTCTCTACTTTATCGAAGTCAGCTCGATTGGATGACATTTCTATATGAAAACATGTTTTAAAACAGTTAGGAAATATCATACAATCACAGGTTATATAATGGCAACTATAGCTAGACTCGTACACACGACGTTTAGTCTAAGAATGGACTAAACCGTAGCTCTAATACTAATAAATGTAACACCCTTAACCCCTATCCATTGCCTGAACAGAGTTACAGAGTATTACCAGAGTTTACAATTCAAACAGACAGAAATTTCAAACATTTCATATCATAACAATAAACATATTAAAACCAAATATACCAAAAGAGTCGTTGGATAGTATGATATAGCTCCGACAAGCTTCCAACCCGAACGAGCTTCTGATTCACTATAAAACATGAAAAATAACACAGAGTTAGCATTTACGCTTAGTAAGTTCGTGTAACATAGAATTTAACTTACCATTTATTCATATAATAGGTAAGTAAGCAAGCATATCCCAATAGAATTTGGCCAAATGCCTATGCACATATACACCAACCATGTTAGTCATGTAATTACTTATATAGGCCAATAAACATGCATGAATACATCAATTGATCAAGTTCCAAAATACATGTATCAACCAATTCAAGTTTCCATACACCATGTAACAACATTTCCATATAATTCATGTATATACCTGTAATAGTTTTATAACAGCCCGATTTTAACTAAATCAGAATAGTGATTTCAAAACCACAAATCTGAGGTCATAAAATTATTTTTAATATTATTTTTGGTTTTTATAGCATGTGAATATATATGTGTGAAAATTTCGTGAGCTAATTTTATCGTTTAATAGCTCAATTTGAGAAAAGGACTTAATCGCGTCAAATGCAAAAGTAGCATGCTATAAGTTAAAAGTTCTTAATTGTTATGGCTTATTAAATGAGAGTTTCTTATGTTGATATTAGACCATTGATAATGGAGATGGACATAAATGGCCTTATACTAAGTGATTTATATGTTTATTATTAAATGTTAAAATTGGAAATTAACAATTAAGTTAATATTAGTTAAAACAAAACAAAATGTTTATTAGTTCATGCATTCACTAATCGAAATATCAAAGAAAAAGAAGAACATTTAGGGCTTAAATTTCGGCAACTTTAATCCTTGATTAAGGTATGATTTTTTATCGGTTTTTAATGATTTCTATGTTTTTGTGATCGTTCCTTTGAGTACTAGCTAGCCCGTACCCTAATTTTTGAATTTTTTTGATGAATTTTTGAGTTTCCATTGGTGAATTCTTTAGCTTTTGAATGATTTTTGATGAATTTTGAAAGCTTGATGATAGATATTAAAGTTTTGTTAAGTTATTTTTGACAAAAATGTGAAATAGGGAGTAAATTGTGAAAAGTGTAAATCGAAGGGTTGCAATGTGAAATAAATAATAAATATGGGCTGATATATGCATTAGGAAAATTCGGCTAGCATGTATTTGAAAGAAATTGTGAAATTTTGTGTTTTTGTGAAATAGGGACTAAATTGAATAAATGTGAAACTTTAGGGGCTAAAGTGAAAAAAATGTCCAAATATGTATTTTTGGACTAAATTGAATGTGTTTATGAATAAAAAATTTAATTTTGAATGTATATAGATCAAGAACGATGGAAAACGGATTTAGATCGGGGAAAATCAAAAGTTGACAAATAGTCGATCCAGTCTGTTTATCCCAATTACGAGATAAGTTCATCTGCAAATAAATGTTTTAAATTGAATTATATGTGTTTTATTATCATTGAATTTCTACAAATGTCGAACAAGCAAATACGAGCATGAATCGACAAAGTTACGACATCCGAAAGTCCCGTACGAACCCTAGGAATAGTATAGGATATGAATGTCATGACATTAAGTTATCAAGATGTGATTACATGTAAGACCATGTCTAGGACATTGGAATTGTATTGAGATTACGTGTAAAACCATATCTGGGACATTGGCATCGTTAATCGATTTCATGTAAGACCATGTCTAGGACAGTGGCATCGATATGTGATAACATGTAAGACTATATCTGGGACATGGCATTGTATGAGCTTATGTGATTTCTGAGTATCGTTATCGATTTTGAACGGTTCAACTGGAAAAGTCAAGTTGAGAAAGAATATGTGAATGAGCTAAGTGACTCAGGTACGTACGAAATTTATATGAGTATTGAAAAGGGGAAATATTTGATGAACTCGATTAAGGCATTGAATGTATGTTCAATGAGAAAGGTTTGTAATTTTTTAATGTGATTAGTTAAGTTTAACATATTTGAATTAATACGCAAAGATTCGCATGATAGCTTATTTGTATATGGCTTGCTAAGCTTTTAAAACTTACTTTGTGTGTTATTTCCATGTTTTATAGATTATCGAAGCTAGCTTGGACTCAGGGATCGTCGGGAAACGTCATCACACTATCGACTACTCGTCGTTACTTTCGGAAGCTTTGTATATTAGTTATATGGCATGTATAGGCTAGTGTCATTTTGGTATGTTATGAGTCATGATATTATCCTTGAGATTTGGCTTGTAAATGGTGATGTGTATGGCCATTTGAGTTGGCTTGATTTATATGTTGATAAGAGATATTTATGTGATGTATATAATGTCTTATATGTTGGTTTATTTTTGTATGTTTGCCATGGTTGTTGTTATAGCCAAATAGTTGTTATTTGGTTAATTAGTAGATAATGTGTTAATGCTTGGAAGATTGGCATATTGTGGTTTGATTTTAAGATGGAGATATGGTGCAATTTGTATCATGAAATAGAAAGTAGTTGAAATTAGATGGCATGATAGGTATTTGAATCGGCAAGTTTTTGGTTGCCTATATATATGTGTTAAAATCGTATCATTTTGATGGTTACGTATACATGAGAAAAGAGTGGCAAATTGGCTTTGCAAATGACCTATTTTTGTCCACACGGGTAGAGACACGGGTGTGTGTCTCAACTGTGTGCGACACACGGTCATATTTCAAGGCCGTGTGTCCCTTGGGGTACCCTTTCGAATTAAAGTCAGTATACCCTACAGTTTTAACAAGGCTTAGACACACGGTCGTGTCTATTGGCCATGTGAGACACACAACCTTGGCACATGGGCATGTGTGGCCATTTCGAAAGGTACACAAATCTGGCACACAGGCGTGTGGTCGACTGTGTGGCTAAGTCAGTAACCCCCTTAGATTTCACACGGCTTGGCAGACGAGCGTGTCCTTGGCCGTGTGGTGCAAGCCAGTAACCGCCTTAGATTTCACACGGCCTGTGACACGGGCGTGTCTAGTAGCAGTGTGAGGCACACGGGCTTGTGACCCTTAAATGTTAGAAAATTTTATAAGTTTCTCAAAGTTTGCATATGATATCGGTTTAGTCTCGAACCACTTTTAAGTAGGTTTTAAGGTCTCGTAGGACCTTAGAAGGGATAATATGATTGAGATGAATGGATTTTGATTGTGAATGCATGAATGAACTGTATTGATTGGCAATGTCTTGTAACCCTATTCCTGCGATGGATACGGGTTAAGGGTTTACAAGTTCGTATCGAACTCTTATCATTATATATCATAACATTGCCCGTTGAACCGTTTAGAATACCGTTGGATATCCGGGATAGCTCACACATAGTGTGCTAGCTCATATGACTGTAATTTGTCAATTCATGTACATGCATTAAAATGACCTGATAGTCACGGATATCAGAAAGTGTGTTTTCGGGGTCTCTGTTTTCGTAAAACAGATTCGTAAATATTTATTAAAATTTTTTACGAAGTTAGTTGTGTGATTAATTAGGTTTTAGCTAGGTGAATTAGCTTGAATTATTGGTAATTAGGTGTAAGGATTAAATTGAATAAAGGGTGAAAGTTTAATTATAGATTAAAGAAAAAGTAAAGGGACTAATTAAGTAAATAAACCATAAATTGACAATTGTATGGTAATGGTATTTTACATGTGTAATAATTATATACATATACTTGTAATAAATATATATACTTACTTATTATTTAAGAAAATATTATTATATTATATTATTCTATTATAGTATAATTAAAGAATTAAAAACAAATAAAAAAAGAATAGACAAGAAAGAATATAGAGGGACGAAATAGAGAAGGAAAAGAAAGAAAAAGGGATTTGTAAGCCAATTTAGTCCATTTTCCTGTAAATTTTATGTTTTTAGAATCCTACTATAAAATACTACTTGATTTATTTTGAAATTTTGGAAAATATTGAATTTTTAGATGATGTTCATGTTGAATAATTTAAGTATTTGGGATTAAATTGATAGATTTTAAGTTAGAATTGAGAAAGGGATTGAATTGTAAAATAAATTATAAGTTATGAGTAATAGGGACTAAATTGATCAATTTTAGAAATTTAGGCTTTATAGTAAAATTAGAGAGTTAAGTTTAGTTTTAAATGCAAATTGAATGAAAATATAGAATAAATTGAGAAGAAAATAAAGTTAGTTTTGGTTAGGGACTAAATTGGAATTTGGGCAAAAGTTGAATATAAATTGAAATATTCAATGTGAAATTGTATTGTAATTGATGAATTTCAATTGTTTCAATTTTCGTAGCTAACGTTGTGCCGAAAACTTCGACTAAGAAAGGAAAGGAAAAAGTCGACGAGGAGTAACTCGAAAATTCTGGTTTGTATTTCTATAATCCAAATCTAGTAAATATTAATTTTTGTATTTTGATTTAATGTTTATGGTAAGTGAATAAGGTGAGTAAATAGTATTATTATATTGAATTGAATTTATGTGAATTTATGATTAATGTGATATTTGAATATTGGACGATTGAGTGATTTGAAATCCTATTAACTGTATCGAGCTGAGTGGAATATAGATGGCATGCCATAGGGATACTTCGACCTCGAGTTGACAAGACACTGGGTGTCACAATATTACTTCGGATGAATTCGAAGAGGTACTAGGTACCCATTTACTCCGGCAAGGCCGAAGAGACACTGGGTGTCAACTTGTTACTTTGATTTATCCGATGAGGCACTAGGTGCCAAACTGGTGTGTTCTGGTTGTATCTGTGTATCCGTCAGAGTCCAAGTCATGTTAATAGGGGAATTGAATAAAATAGAGTTATGATTCACTTTGAATGATGAATTGAAATATGGAATGAGACATATGAATTGTGTTCATATTGTGAGAAGATATCTGAGATAGTAAATTGAAAAGAATTGAATGAGTTATAAATGCTTTATCTATTAAATGATTAATTATCTGATTATCCATATCGTATGTTATAATGTATAAGATTCAATATTTACTTTAAAGCATTTGGATTATAGAAATACCACTGAGTTCATACTCAGCGTACGGTCTGTTTTCCGTGCGCAGGTTAGGTTAAAGTCATATCGTTGAATCAGCATCCATAACGATCCCGAAACTCAAACTATAGTGAAGTATATTTCTTTTTGGTAATGGCATGTACCTAGGTTGTCTTAAGTATGCCATTTTGTGAAATGATTGTAAATGATGTTATAATTTGAAATTGGTTGAATATATGTATATGAAATATGTGTTATATTAAACCTATCAAATGGTATATTTTGGTTAAAATTTGGTATGAAATTAGAATTAGTTTAAATGATGTACTATTGGAATGATTTGAAAAATATGTGTGAAGAACCTATGAATATACAGTGGATAGGTCATTAAGTTGATTGTTTTGATATGTTTTAGATGTATTTGAATGTGTTTTGGATTGGTTGAACGATTGGTTTTTGAGTAGCTTGGTGTTCAAGATTGCAGGGTTTGGTAAACTTGATGCTTAAGGTTCATTTTGAGTCCACACGGCCAAGCACACGGGCATGTGACTGGACCGTGTGAGACACACGGCTACCACATAGGCGTGTGGTTTGGCCGTGTATCCCCTGCAACTTTAAAATTTTAAAACAAAATCCCCAATTATTTTCGCACGAGCAAAGGCACGGGCGTTTGTCTTAGCCATGTGAGGCACACGAGCGTGCAGCTGGCTGTGTGGCCTAAGTCAAAGAGTTACACGAGGTCAGACACAGCTTGGGACACGGGCGTGTCCCTTGACCATACGGGCGTGTGTACCCTGTACTTAGGAAAATATTTTGTAATTTTAAGAAAAATTTTCGAAGTACCCGATTAAGTCTGATTTGTTTCTAACACGTGTTTTGGGCTTTGAAGGCTCATAAAATGGATAGTATGATTGAATTATGATATTTTAGTGTAGATAATTATGAAATGTACGTATTTATTTTGAAAATTTCGGTAATGCTCCGTAACCCTATTCCGACGATGGATAAGGGTTAGGGGGTGTTTCATGTATGCTCATATAAGCTGTGAACCAGTATGCTCACTCAAGCTAAAGATCGGTATGCTCTCACGAGCTATAAATCGGTATGCTCATACGAGCTATGGGTCGGGACGTAGCTACATGATGCTGATCACACGAGCTATGGAATATCCACAATACATGTAGGACCTCAGCCATCGATAGGACGTTCAGGACCAGTACTCAAATCATGTAACCCTAATGACATGTCATTTGTATCCTACGAATTTCTAAGGTTCAAACGGACTCAGTATTAGTATTTGTCGAACTTCATTGGATATGCAACCATGTCTGTTTATAACAATTCATAACATATATATATATTTCAATTAAAGACATATAAACACAATTTAATTACACAAACTTACCTCGACAAGTATACGTAGATACGGAGACGACTAATTTGAGATTTTCCCTTTACCTCGATCAAACTCCGTATGAGAACTGTCTTGATCTATATGGATAAATTTAACTCAATTCAATATATTTTTCATTCAAATTAACCCAATTTATATTTTGAAAAAATTACCATTTTACCCTTATACTTTTAATTACTTTGCAAATTAGTCTTAGTTTCAGAAAATGAAATTCATACAATTTTACCCCAACCCAAGCCTAGAAGAATATCATATACACTTGTAATATTTTTATACACTTGTAATTCATAGACATTTCACTAATCCAGAAATTATACCATGTAATATTTTTTATTTTTCAATTTAGTCCCTCTTTGACACTTTCACCAAAAATCCCTTTACAAAATTTGTTTATCTAACAACCATCCATTTTCTATCATCAAACTTCAAAACTCATGTACATGCATGAATGGAAAAACCCTAATAGTTTAACAGTTTCAGAAATTAGTCTTTGGGCTAGCTAGATTAAGCTACAATAATCCCAAAAACATAGAAATCATTAAAAACGGAATGAAAAATCTTACCAATGCAAGGGAATTAGGTTAGTCGAAACCTAAAGCTTCCATGGCTACTATTTTCTTTTTACAACCGGCTAAAGATGGAAGTAAAAGATGACTTCTTAATTTGGTTTTATTTAATTTATCATTTATTTACCTATTTACTTAATTAACCTTTAAAAACTTTAAAAATTACATATTTGCCATGCCATGCTCATCCACTAATATATAAATGGTCTAATTATCATATAAGGGCTCATGCTTTAAGGTTCTATAGCTATTTAATACTTTTGGCTGCTAGAACTCAACTTTTGCACTTTACGCGATTTAGTCCTTTTTTCTCAAATTGAACATGTAAACGGTAAAATTTCTTAACGAAATTTTTATACGGTACTACTATCATGCTGTAGGCAATAAAATAATAATAAAATAAATGTTTTTACTTTGGATTTGTGGTCCCAAATCCACTGCTCTAATTTCACTGAAAACGGGCTGTTACAATCAGGGGTACTGAAGTACAAACAAGGGCACTAATATGAAATTCAAGGTACCAAAGTAAATTCACATATATATAAATGAGTTAACTAGAGAACAAAAATACAAAACATAAGAAAATTTCATTTACGTATTGAAATACTATAAACTTACTTACAACACTTCTAATTTAAACATAGGGATCTATCCTACAATTTTCTCTTTTTCTTGGTTTAAGTCTTTCTGGCCCGGTTCTTGATCTATATAATAAAAAAATGCAATCAGTTAATTTTACATACATTTCGCATTCAAAGTAATGCATATGACCTTTAGCTTTTTATTAATTATACATTTTCCCTAAACTTTTACAGTCATCACAATTTAGTCCCTCTACTCAAAATTTTCCAATTTAACAAAACCTTACCATTTCCCCAAGTTAACCCAAATCCATACTAAGCTAGAGCAATCCAAAAATATTCACTAATTGCAAAATTTTCCAAAAATTTTAAGCATTTAAACAATTTACTCCATTTACTAAAACTATCAAAATATCAATCAATAAACTAATCAAAATCAACATCTAACACTTCAATACCATCATTCAACATTTAAACTAACAAGAATTCATCCATGGCAACATTCAAAAACTTTAACATTTTCAAAAAAAAAGTTACGAGTTAGCTAGACCTAGTTGCAACGATCTCGAAAACATAAAAATTACAAGAAACAGAATCAAAACAAACTCACATAAACACGAAAGAGATGATACCAAATTCTGTTTTAATTAATATTTATCTTATTATTATCTAATTACAATTTTACCCATTTTTATTTAACATATATTTGGCCAATTCATCATGCAAAACCGTCCACTTAACTTTACTAGGGTCTAGTTACCATATAAGTCCTCATTCTTTTAATAGGTTAACCATTTATTCCATACAATTCAATTATGACATGATTTTATACTCTTTTTACAATTTAATCATTTTCCTTAAACTGACAAGGTAAACTTTAAAATTTCATTAACAAAATTTAATACGGCCTTAATGTAACTCTATAAATAATAATTACATATTAACCTTGATCTCACATATCAGAATTGTGGTCCTGAAACCACTATTTTCATCACTACTAAAAAAGGGATATTATAGTTTGCAGGATTACATCAAGCGTTTTCATGCAGCGACATTAAATACAAAAATTTAGAGGACCAATGGGCCATTGATATTTATTGTGGGAGTCTTGAATGAGCACATGTAGTACTCGTTCACTGATAATAAGCCACAAAGTTTGGAAAATTTATCTGAGAGGGCTTACAAATTTGCTGAAGCAGAAGAAATTAAGAGAACAGCTCGCGATACATTCCAAAAAGATGATAGGTTTCAAGGAATAGAGAGGGGCTCGCAGTCATCAGGGTCTGTCTTATCAGGCTATACATGTACAAGGTGGGGACAGTAGAAGGGACAATCACAGAATGGGTCATCTAGGACGTCTCAAAGGTCTCAACCTAAGTACGCGAGAAGGTATCCTATTTATGGTAAATTTGAGACATACACTCTTTTAACTGCTATGCGTGCATATATCCTCAGTTAAGTAAAGAGTCTGGGCATTCTGCTAAGTCCTCCACCTATGAGACATAATGTAAGAAGGTTGAACTCAAGGGACAAGTGTGTTTTTCATGAAATTGAGGGGCTATAAAATTGAATATTGTTCTTCTTTAAAGGATGCCGTTGAAGAAATAGTCAGAAATGGCGAGCTGGAGGATTTTGTAGCTCCATATGAAAGTCAACCAAGGTAGAGTTTACGGACCGAAACTAAAGCTAAGCAGAATGTGTGAGGAACTATTCATATAATATTTGGGATAGATAAGGATTAAGCGGCCTCTATTACCGAAAGGAAAGCTCATCTTAGAAGTGTTATGTCAGTTAGTTCATTAAAGAGGTTGTTCAACAGAAAAAGTGGAAAGTGGAACTTGGTAACAAAGATGAAGATCTATCTTACGATGAGGAGGGAAATGATCCAATGGTTGTGCAGCAGCTATTGCAGGTATTAGAGTAAAAAAAATATTAGTGGATAATGGCAATACTGTGGATGTGTTAACTTGTGATCCTTACCAGAAAATAGGATTAAAGGAATAAACATTAAAAAGGGTGAGTTCATTGTATGGTTTTGTGAACCATCCTGTTGAGGTAAATGGCTTTATCACTTTACCTGTGACTTTGGGGGTTGGCGAGCACACCACGATGGAACATGTTCAATTTTTTTTTGTTGATCATCCCATGGCATACAATGTCTTTTTTAGGCGTCCTATAATAAGGATGGCTAAGATGATAATTGCAACTTTCTACATGAATATTATATTTCCTATAAGAACTAGGGTAGGTTTCATGCAACCTGATCGGTGAATAGTTAGGGAGTGTCATATTCTATCAGCCAAGAAAACACGCGAGCACAAGCAACAAGGATAGATTTTTCAGGAAACAAGACTGGATAGTCAAGTGCTAGATTTGGATAGTCTTGATGCGAGAAGTGAGGAGAAAATTATGAAGCCAGAAGCAGTAGAAGCTATTGAAACTTTATAGTTATTTTATGATGACGTCGCTAAGGTGGTGAGAACTTCATCAGCATTAATAGTTGAGGAAAATTAGGATTTGATTCAGTGTCTAAGGGAAAATTTTGATGTTTTTTCATGGTTAGCTACAGATATGCCTGGAGTGGATCCTCAGATAATTGTTCATAGGTTAAATGTACTACTTGAGGTTAAATCAATTAAACAGAAAAAAAATTACTCCACAAGTTGTTGAAGCAATAAGACAGAAGGTGGGGAAACTGCTATCAACAGGATTTATCAGAGAGGTCACATATCCAAATTGGGTTTCGAATGTTGTAATGGTGAAAAAAGCTAATGATAAGTGGAGAATGTTTATTAACTTCACTAACCCTAATAAAGCTTGCCCTAAAAATAATTTTCCCTTACCCTCGATTGATAGACTGGTTGATGCGTCATCGAGGCATAGGTTTATGAGCTTTATGGATGAATTCTTAGATTATAATCAGATATCTATGGCCCTAGAGGATCAGGACAAGACAACATTTGTTACTGAGGAAGACTTATTTTGTTATCGGGTCAAACCCTTTAGTTTAAAGAACGCAAGTGCAACTTACCAGAGGTTGGTAAATAGAATTTTTAAAGAACAGATTGGGCGAAGTGTTGAAGTTTATGTTGATGATATGTTGGTGAAAAGTTCTACTCTAAGGGGATATGTTCAAGATTTTTCGAAGGCATTCACTATTTTGCAAGCTCACAATATGAAACTTAATCCAGGAAAGTGTGCTTTTGATATTAGAGCTGGCAAATTTCTGGGGTTCATGGTTTCAGAAAAGGGAATAGAGGTTAATCCAGAGAAGATTTGTGCCAATTTGGATATGCCTTCCCCAATGACAGTTAAATATATTCAACATTTAACAGGAACGGTGGTTGCACTTAATAGGTTCGTTTTTAGAATGGCAGACAAATGTTTGCCCTTTTTTAAAGGCTTGAAATCTTCTTTCTCTTGGACTGAAGAGTGCAAGATAACTTTTGATAAACTTAAGTCATACCTTACATCCCTACCACTGTTGATGTCAAATCGCGTGGGAGAGACTTTGTATGTTTACTTGGTGACCTTAGACGAGACAATTGTAGCTATTTTAATTAGGGTAGAAGGAGCTCACTAGTTTCCAATTTATTATGTTAGAAATTGTTGCAAAATAGGGAGCAAAGGTATTCAAAAATAGAAAATTTTATTTTTTCTCTAATTATTGCAGATCAAAAGTTGTGTCCCTACTTTCAGGCTCATCCTATTATTGTTATGACAAATCAACTTGTTAAAGATATACTATCCAAAGCTGGCACTTCAGAATGAATAAAAAGATGGGGAATCGAGTTACCTGAGTTTGGTGTAGAGTACGCTCTAAGGACAGCAATAAAAGGTTAGATTCTAGCTAACTTCATAGAGGAATTTTAACCTATAATTTGAAATATTAATTCATGAACAACTATTGGAATCACATCTGAGAGATGTTTATTATCTCCTGCGATGACATATTATGAATGCATGTTTAGTCTGTTGTCTCCTGTGATGACTTATGACAAAAACATGTTTCATTTTGATAAGTCAATTGATCTGTCAGGTAACCTATAGTTTGAACTATTAATTCATGAACAATTATTGGAATCGCATTTGATAGATGTTTATTATCTCCTGTGATGACATATTATGAATGCATGTTTAGTTTATTGTTTCCTGTGATAACTTATGACAAATACAAGTTCCGTTCTAATATTTCCTTTTTTTTCCATTTATTAAGCGAAATATAGTAGTTAGTTCACCATAGGGAGATAAAAGTTCAACCGATGGGTCAAAAAGCTAGACAGTATATGTTGATGGCTCTACAACAAAAATAAGGTCAGGGGCAAGAGTTCTCCTAATTGATCCTGATAAAAATGAGTGGCAGTATGGACTCTCTTTCAGTTTTCAAGCATCTGTTAATGTTACGAAGTATGAGGCCCTAATATCAGGATTACAGTTAGCCCGATAATTTGAGGCAATGGAGCTAATCGTATATACAGATTCACAACTGGTAGCAAAGTAGATGAATGACGAGTATGAAGTGCAGGAACCAATCTTGAAAAAATACCATTCAATAGTAGCTCAACCACTCACAAGTTTTGATAAAGTGCAAGTCAAGCAGCTATCTAGAAAAGATAATAGTTGAGCAGATATTTTATCAAAGTTGGTATCATTTGTTGTTATTGAGCAAAGAGGAAAATTCTTGTTGGAATATAGACACGTCCCAAACTATGACATGCTACAGATATTTAATTTGAGTCAACAAGAAACATAGATGACCCCCTATTATTCAAACATTGCAAGGCCAAGAAAATCACCTTGACAAGAAAGAGTTCGCCAAGTTACAATACAAGGCTACGAGGTATACCCTTTTAGAGGGTGTACTCTATAGAAAAGTGTATTCCCAACCATTGCTATGATGTTTAGCACCCTCAAAAGCTGAATATGTGATGGGAAAGATTCATGAAGAAATTTCTAGTGACCACTTAGGTGGCAAACTCCTTGCACAAAAACTTTTCAGACAAGGATATTATTGGCCAACTATGCAAAAGGCTGCATACCACATGGTTCGCACTTTTGATTCTTGTCAGAGATATGCTCAAGTGCAGTGATCACCAGTAGAACCTTTTCAAATTATGTCACGCCCTTGGCCATTTGTAACTTGGGAAATTGATATTGTGGGCCCATTTCTAATAGCTACAGCATAGAAGAAGTTTATAGTGGTTGCTGTAGATCATTTCACTAAATGGATAAAAGTTGAAGCCTTAGCTACAATTATAGAAAAGAAAATGGAATCTTTTCTTTAGAAGTCTATTCTGTGTAGATTTGGCATCTCACTCCTAATTATAACAAACAATGGAACGCAATTTCAAGGGAAATTCAAAAACTTTTGCAAAGATTTATAGATTGCACTGGCTCAAAGCTCTATCAAGACACCCCAAACAAAAATCCAAATGGAGGTCATGAATAAGAAAATTCTAACAGCTTTGAAAAAGAAGGTAGATGGTGCCAAAGGTGCTTGGTTAGAGGAGCTGTCAGGAATCATTTGGGCTTCACAAACCTCACCTCACACAGTAACTGAGGAGACTATGTTCTCACTTTTTTATGGAGTGGAAGTAGTGATTCCTACTCAAATGGTATGCACTCACATATAATAATACATTGTGATGAAAATACTAACCAAAAGGAGATCTACCGTAATTCGGTGTAGTAAATTAAACTAGTTTTCACATTTAAGGAGCTTAAATATAAGCATTTTCGTTATGTTTTAAGTAAGTTTCTTTAATTTTACTTACATCTAATAAAATGTGCACATTAAGTCTTTTATTAACTTTAAGGGCCTAAATGAGAGGTAACATGCTTTCTAAGTGTACAGGAGACGATTAGAAGGCATTTTGGACCAATATTGGACACTATGTTGAAACATGGGAGATTCGATGTCACAACATAGAGAACAGAATGGAGAAAGTAAGAAACTGCCTTCAATGTCGTGACACAGGCTGAGGGTGTCACGACATACCCTTGCAGATAGCTGCAGAGAAGCATACTGGTAGCTATGTCGCGACACAGGCCATTGTGTTGCAACATTGACTTTGTGACGAGAATAAAACATGAAGTAGGGGCATTTTGGTCTGCACAATCAAACTTAAAGCTCGAGAATGCCAGCTAACCTAGGTTTAAGGATGAAGGCTACCTAAAGGCTATAAATAAGCTCATTTGGCACACATTATGAACATATTGCATTAGCTTAGATTCTATCTTTAGGTTTAAGTTTTGTTTTCTTACTTTCTTTATATTTTCATAGTTTTAGTTTACTAGTTATGAGTTATAGAGAAGATTAACTATTGTGGATCCAGGCTTATTATTAATATCAATCAGGCTTTTCTTAAACTTTATATTTCAATCCATTCTCTACGCTTAATTTTTCCATGTATTCCATGTTGTTTATGAAAGCCATAAGGAACTAATCCTTCTATAGGGGATTAGTGAGTGGAAGCATGATCTTTTAACTATTTTGTAGGGTCATTCAACGGATCAACTATTTGGGAAATGAAGAACGTGAAACAAACCCTAGGCCTAACAACCTTGGGAAATCATCAAGGTGGAAATTGATGACGTCACGAACTAACTAAAATACGACAAAGGCAAGCGCACCTATCGAATGGTAGTATAGCTACGGTGAGTCAGGAATATCGTATCCACGAGGACTAAAATTGCTAGTAATTACTATCTTTTTATTATCTAGCCTATAAATTGAAGGGTTACTTTTAATCTAAAATTAAACTAAACTAATTACTAAGAGACAGGGAGCAAATTGGGAAAATAATTGAAGAAAACATATGAGAGAGAAAATACCCAAGAAAGAATCCACCTAGACTTCACTTATTATTCTAAATCTGAATTAAATGATTTATTCATTTGACTTGATGCATAGAAATCCCTAAATTATATTAATATCTCTTTCAAGAGTAAAAATAACTGACTCTAGGTTGATTAATTGATATCTCTTTCTAATTAAAACCCCTATCGTCGCATTATAATACTCGATCTATGGATTTCCCTATTAGATTTGACTCTAATCTGGTAGATTTATGTCGCCCTATTTCTAGGGTTGCATGCAATTCCACTCAATTATGTGAGATCTACTCTTAGACAGAAACTTTTGCTCCACGAAATAAGCACATCAATCATGAGTTAATATCCTAAAAACATTAAAAACATGAAATAAGAACACATAATTGAGATCAAAAACAAATATTTATCATGTAACTCAAAACAAATCAAATAATAAGATCCATCTTAGGTTTCATCTTCCCTAGGTATTTAAGGAATTTAGTTCATACTGTATGAGGAAAACATCTCAAAAATAGGAAAACAACAAAACATTAAGAAACCCCAAAAATTTCGAGAGAAATTCAATGGAGATCTTCAGTCTTGAAGGAGATCCTGCTTCCAAGCTGAATCTGTTGGCGGTATTCGAGTAATTTCTGCATTCTACTCTGCGTCCCCCATTTAGGCCCTCTTTTAGTATGTATTTATAGACTTTAGAATGCTCAGAATCCCTAAAAATTAGCTTTTCCCGCATGTTTTGGAAACAGGGAGTGATATCAGAACGGGCTACCACACGGGCCTGTGCTCAGTCCATGTCGAAATGGTCTTGACCGTGTGGATCTTTAAATCAGCTCGTTTTGTCCGTCTTTGGCCCGTTTTCTGCTCCTTTTGGTCCCCTATGCTCTCCTAAGTATAAAATATAAATTTAAAGGATTAGGAGCATTAAATTCACTATATTAAATAATAAATCATCCAAAAACATGCCAGGCATGGGATTAAAATGTGTTACTTTTATGGTTTATCAAATATCCCCACACTTAAGCGTTTGCTTGTCCTCAAGCAAAATCCTCAACTCACAATTAAAAGTAAACTTTCTCAATTCATAATTCTCATTAATAATGTTTTATCATAATTCAAAAATAATTACACATTAATAATTCAACTAAAAGAACCCTAAAGATTCAAACAATCCAAGTCACACTTTTTTTAAGACATGAAAATATAGGTATCTCCCCTTATCTAAGTAATTACTTTTAATTCAAAATCGACAAGATTTTACATCCTCACTAAAGATTCACTCAAATCACTCAAAGTATTTAAGGTTCAAAAAGTAAGCACTTAAAAGTCAATTATGAAAGGTCATTACCATAGGCTTGCATGAAAATCAAATCTCCACCACTATAAAATGATATGATACACAAATCAAAAGGTCTTTAAAGGGCTGTAATAATCAACATAAATGTATATATATTTTTTATATCAATAGATAATAAGAGAAAATTTAACAACTGGAATAAAAGAACATAGTGAAGCAACTAACCAAATCAAATCTCAATAAAAAGAGAGTCAATAAAACTGGAAAAAATTCTCAATGAATCAAAAATGAGTTATGGGTTAATATTAATGGGTAAATCAAGAAACAATTTGTTAGGCTTAAAGGGGGTTCACTAAGGGTTAATTATGAAGGTAGGCTTTTATGGTATAAATGGGTTAAAACCTAAGTGCCTTTATCATCTCAATATATCAAATCAAAGGTGTGGTCTTGACATGTACAATCTAAGCAAGTTCTAGAA
This sequence comes from Gossypium hirsutum, assembly GCF_007990345.1. Classification (NCBI taxonomy): domain Eukaryota; kingdom Viridiplantae; phylum Streptophyta; class Magnoliopsida; order Malvales; family Malvaceae; genus Gossypium; species Gossypium hirsutum. The sequence continues at coordinate 101,477,276 of NC_053433.1, read as the reverse complement.
TAACAAATCAATATTGACACACTCATAACCAATAAAAAAGTGAGCAAGAAAAGTATATGCTCTAAAGGCTCAAAATCTCACAAAAATTATGGCTTTTGATGTCAATCTTGCAAATTTCAAACTTCAAGGTAATACCTTAATTTAAGGAATCAACCTAAAAAATTTTAATTCTAAAAAATAGACTTATCATGCTTGATTCTCTAGTGTCTTAAAGTCTAAACCATCAATGTACAAATACCTATGAATTTAATCTAAAACATATCAATAAGAATCATAAATCGATAAGAATTCATTCTAATAATGTTATGAGAAAATTAATTGAACACAAGGCATAATTAAGGGATTTCCAAATAATCATATAAATAACCTCTCCACACTTAAGATGTACATTGTCCTCAATGTACAAACAAATGTAATCATAATATAAACAAATATCATAAGAGAGAGAGAAAACTGAAACTGACCTGAATAATGGATGAAAGTCCCAAAATAGTGAAAAATAGAATTGTAGATAAATGTAGAGGGAGTGCATGATTCTGAGCAACTGATAAAAAGATAAACACAAATACTGAAGAGGATCAAAGGATTAAAACTCGATTAGGAACAATTATTACAAAGAAAAATATAGTTCAAAATTAAGGATAAAATAAACATAAAATGAAAAATAAAAAGAAAAATAAATCTAAAGACAAATGGACTCAATGGTCCTCATCATCAGACTGATCAATGTCGCGAGCCTGTGCCACAGGAGAGGAGATGTAGAGATGCTGGCATATTTCCTGTAGAGTTGCATCAATGCTATCGAACCTTTGAAAACACTGTTGCTCAAGGCGAGTAAATTACTTGGAGACATCCGCGAAGGTCGCAGCAGAGTGAGTAGGGCGGTAACTCAAAGGTGGTGATGGAGGTGGATCCCCGTGGTAGGGAGAAGCATCATCAGTGAAGTCCTCTGTGTCATCCTGAATGTCAGACTGGAATAGTCTGAATTGATGGGAGTCCACTCCACTTCGCCGTTCGATCATCCTCATATGGATCATGCTCAAGATGCCCTGATGGGACATCTGGCTGACTAGGGTAAGTGTCGAGGATTGCTCTAGTGTGTCAAGAAGACCGAAGTGTCGAGCGAGGCAAAACACGTAAGGGTTGAGACATATGGGGCCCTTCTTGTGGTGCTCAGTTTGATGGTGAAATGCAAGCTCGATGAAGTACTCCATATCAAAAAACATGTCTGGTAGCCATGTTCCACAGAAAATAGGCGTCATAAGTACTAACCACTCCTATGCTCTCTCTCCGACCTGTCAACGTATGAGCTAGAAAAGCGTGAAGGTACCGTAAGGACGGTGAAAGAGACTTCACCTTCGATCGACTCGCATCATAGTTTGTCAGACCGCCTGTGAGATCAGTCCAACAGCGTAAAGACAAGTGATGAATATGCTGATGAAGCTAAAGAATTCCTCTGGGTAGAGTCTCAAAGTAGCACCAAACTCTGGGACACTCATATGTCGCACCAAACCACCGAGGTAAAAGGTGATGGTGCTTGGCTAGTCATGAACCGACATGTCTTACTGACCGAAAATGTGGCGCCGAACTCTAAGGTGAGCTCCGTGTAGGTGGGCTCAATGATGGTGAAAAATCTATCCCACGGGGCTGTAGTAATAATCGCGCGCACATCATCAGCCAAATAGACTTGCTCCAATGCGGGCCAATCAATGCAACGGCCCAGACCAACTGGTCGCACTCGATGAAGCTGGTACAGATCCTTTTAAGGGCCCTCCAAAAATCAGAGGTAATGGTGGCGAGCCTCAGTAGATGCATTCGAGGCGGAGGTCCCACCAGGGCCTTTCCAATTTTTCGAAACGAGGATGGCTACCTTAGATTTGCCTCGTGTGTTCGTCATGATAAATCTGCCATAAAACGATGAAATAAATCAAATGGACTAACCAATATAACGAATGCATGCTAATAAGAGATAAGAATCTGAGTAGAGCTGCAACAATGTGGCAAATGTATAAACAAAATACCACTACTAACAATACTGCCATTAAATAAAAATATTTATAAAAATTTATAATATTACTAAAAATAAAAATAGTAGGGGGTAAAAAGAGAACCGACGGTGGTGTAGATCGGCGCAAATGAAAAGGTATGGGAGGGAGGGGTCGAGGTTGGAGCGAGCGGTGGTGGCTAGTCGGGTTGAGAGGGTGGTGCGGTGGTGGCTGGTCGGGCTGAGAGGGTGGTGCGGGGTTAAGGGGATGGCCAGAAAGGAGAGGAAAATGGGGAGATGAGAGAAAACTGAGAAAAAAAAAAGAAAAGGTCTGTGGGGTGAGGCGCGTGAACTGATGGGAGAGATGGCGGTCGGAATAGGAGATAGGGAGAGATGCGATGGCCAGAGAAGAAGGGTGGGGTTGGTTCAATCGGTGGCTAAGGTGAATATGAGTGAAACTTTAAGAAAAAGACAAAAATGGGGATTAAAATTAAGGTTTAGGGGTTAAAAAGGGTGACACGATCGTGTAACGGCCCATGTGGTATCGTTCTAGCCCGTGTACAATTAATGATATAAGCCCAGTCTTTACACGGCTTTGAACACGCCCGTGTGTCCTGGCCGTGTTGGGCACAGGGCCGTGTCGCACGGCCATGTGTGATCTCCTTCGTTTCTCCCATGCCCGTGTAGCATACCACACGCATGTGTGACTGAACACATGGCCGTGTACGTTACCCGTGTAACTCTCTGACTTGTTTTAAATTTGAAAAATTAAGCTCCAATTTTCACATGGCCACGAACACGCCCGTGTTTCTACCACACAGCCGTGTCACACGCCCGTGTGACCTCTTTTAGCCCGTTTCTCTATCGATTGTTGGGGTTTTAAGCTTCAAGGCTTATATGGCCAAGGACATGCCCGTGTGTCCTTATTGTGTGGGTTACACGACCGTATCGCTTGGCCGTGTAACTCTTTTTCGATTTCCTTTAAAAATAAAAACTAAGTCCAAAGATCCACGCGGCCAAGTACACGCCCATGTGTCCAGGCCGTGTGGGTTACACAGCCATCTCGCACGGCCGTGTAACTTATCATCGCACTTATGTTAAGTCACACGGCCTAAGACACGTCCGTGTGTCCAAGCCGTGTGGGTTAAAAACCTACATTTTAATATTTAGTTAATTTTAAAGAAATAATATGAAATAAAAATGAGAAAATTAGCAATGTTAGTACTCGGGTTGACTCCCGAGAAGCACTTATTTAAAGTCTTAAGCTAGACTTACCTTGTGCTCTCAATTACGAAGGTTCACGGAGCTGAAGCTCCTCTCTATCATCTGTAAAGTCCTCACCATTATAAAGTTTAAGTCGATGATCATTTACCTTGAATGTGCCGTACGTTGGGTGAGTTACCTCTATTGTTTCGTATGGAAAGACGGTTTGGACTACAAATAGACCTGACCATCTTAATTTCAGCTTTCTAGGGAACAATTTGAGCTTTGAATTGTATAACAAAACAAGATCTCCAGCTGCAAACTACCTAGGTTGCTTCAGACGAGCATCATGGCGTCGCTTTGTCACTTCTTTATATAATCATGACTTCTTATAAGCATTTTCTCATCACTCATCTAGCTCGTTCAACTGCATTAATCTTTTCTCACCTGCAAGCTTAGGATCATAGTTTAGGAATTTTATAACCCAAAATGCTTTGTGCTCTAATTCAAATCGTAAATGACAACTTTTTCCGTAAACAACTCTGTAAGGAGATGTTTCTATGGGAGTTTTAAAAGCGGTTCTATAGGCCCATAAAGCGTCGTCTACTTTTATCGCCTAACCTTTCCTATTTGATTCTACAGTTTTCTCTAAGATACGTTTGAGCTCTCGGTTTGCCACTTCAACTTGTCCACTAGTTTGAGGATGATAAGGGGTAGCTATTCTGTGGTGCACTCCATATTTTTGAAAGACTTTTTCGAATTGAGCATTACAAAAATGAGTACCCCTATCACTAATGATCGCTCTAGGTGCTCCGAATCAAGAGAAGAGCTTCTTAAGAAATCTCACCACCACTCTGGCATCATTAGTAGGTAAAGCTTGAGCTTCCGCCCATTTTGACATATAATCAACCGCTACTAAGATGTATTTATTCCCAAATGAGCTAGGGAATGGACCCATAAAATCAATGCCCCATACATCAAATATTTCACATGATAACATATATATTTGAGGTATTTCTTCGCGTTTAGAGATATTACCTGTTCTCTGGCATCTATCACAAAAAGTGACATACCTATTAGCGTCTTTGAACAGTGTAGGCCAATAAAAATCAGATTCGAGCATTTTATATGCTGTCGTAGTCCCACTGTAATGTCCTCATGTTGGTCCTGAATGGCAGTGTTCCAGGATTTTGCTTACCTTTAACTTTGTAACACATCTTCGAATTACTTGACCTGCACATCTATGAAAAAGAAAAGGATACTCCCAAAAATAATTTTTCACATCAGCAAAGAATCACTTCTTTTGATGATGTGTCAATCCTTTTGGTAGGATGTTAGCAGCTAAGTAATTCACTATATCTACATAACCAAGGTACCTCAGAGTCAAATATAACCAAAAGTTGTTCCTCAGGAAACGAGTCATTTATCTCACTCTCATCGAGCACTTTGATATGTGGATTCTCAAGCCTAGAAAGGTGGTTTGCTACAAGGTTTTTAGCCCATTTCCTATCCTGAATTTCCAAATCAAATTCTTGTAAAAGTAGAATCCATCTTATGAGTCGAGGTTTTACGTCAGACTTAGTTGTGAGATAACGAAGAGCTGAATGGTCAGTGTAAATGAAAACTTTAGATAATAAAAGATATGACCTAAATTTATCGAATAGAAAAACTACAGCTAGCAATTATATTTCCGTGGTAATGTTGTTTTCTTGTGCGGCTGTTAAAGTCTTGCTAGCATAATAAATTGAATGAAAATGCTTGTCTCTTCGCTGTCCAAGAACTGCACCTACTGCAAAATCACTTGCATCACATATTAGTTCAAATGGCGTATTCCAATCAGGTGCAATTATAATTAAAGCATTGATTAATTTATCTTTGAGAGTATTAAATGCTTCTAAACATTCATGATCAAAATTGAAAGGTACGTCTTTTTCTAGTAGTTTTGTTAAAGGCTTAGCTATTTAAGAAAAATTTTTAATAAATCTTCTGTAAAACCCAGCATGTCCTAAAAAGCATCTAATAGCCTTAACTGAACTAAACTAGGAGGAGGTAATTTTTTTATGGTCTCAATTTTTACTTTATCAGCCTCAATCCCTTTTACTAGAAATTTTGTGACCTAATACAATCCCTTCTCGAACCATGAAGTGACACTTTTCCCAATTAAGCATAAGGTTCATCTCCTCACATCTCATTAGAAATCATTTTAAATTTTAAGGCAAAGAAGGAAAGAATTACCGAATACCGAAAATTCGTCCATAAATACCTCCATAATATCTTCCACAAGTTCATCAAAGATGGGTAACATACAACACTGAAATGTGGCAGGAGCATTACATAATCCAAAAGGTATTCTACGATAAGCAAACATACCGTATGGACATGTAAATGTCATCTTCTCTTGATCCTCAGGAGCTATCAGAATTTGAAAGTCGCTAGAAAGTCCGTCTAAGAAGCAATAATACATATGCCCAGATAATCTTTCCAACATTTGATCAATGAATGGTAAGGGAAAATGATCTTTTCTCGTGGTATCGTTCAACTTCCTATAGTCAATGCAAACTTTCTAACCTATAACTGTTCTTGTTGGAATTAATTCATTCTTCTCGTTGGCTACAACAGTCATGCCTCCCTTCTTTGGAACAACTTGCACAGGACTCACCCAAATACTGTCAGAAATAAGATAAATAATTCCAGCATCTAGAAGTTTAATTCCCTCGGCTTTAACAACTTATTTCATGTTTGGATTCAGTCGTCTTTAAGCTTGTACACACGATTTATATTCATCTTCCATTAAAATTTTGTGGGTGCAAAATGAAGGACTGATCCCTTTAATGTTAGAAATCTTTCAAGCTATGGCTCTTTTATGCTCCTTCAGTACTTGTAATAACTCGTTTTCTCATTGGGTTGCAAGTTGGAAGCAATAATCATTGGTAGTGCTGAATTATCTCTGAGGAACGCATACTCTAAATGATTTGGTAATTGCTTCAGTTCCAATTTGGGAGGTCCTTTAATAGAGGGTTTTTGTTTTAGTTCGTCGTTCATTTCAATACCCTCATACTTCTTTTGTCTTGAGGAAGACTCGTTAGAGTTTAAATTAATTTTTATCTTCCCTATTTCAGTGGTATCGTCATCAGCCTCCTCTCATTGGACAAGACACAGTTCCAACGTGTCTTTATGAATGATTTCTTAAAGATTATCTTGAATAGAGTAATCAATAGAGTTAATAAAGTAACAAGAATCATTTTGTTCCCTAGAGAATCGCATGGCATCATAAATTTTAAAAATAATCTCTTCGTCAGCTACCCTAAGCACAAGCTTACTGTCACCACATCAATGATAGCTCTAGCAGTAGCTAAGAATGGGCGACCTAAAATTAAAGGTACCTCAACATCCTCATCCATGTCAAGCATAACAAAATCAACAAGGAATATGAATTTATCTACTTTCACAAGGATATCTTCAATAGTACCACTAGGATACTTAACAGATCTATCAGCTAATTGAGTACTCATTCTAGTGGGTTTTGGTTCCACAAGACCTAGCTGCTTGAACATTTTATAAGGCATCTAATTAATACTGGCACCTAAATCAGCTAATGTTTTCTCAATATTCAAACTACTAATTAAACACCGAATAGTGAAACTTCTTAGATTGGTAGCTTGTTTTGAAGAATAGCTGAACATTCCTTGTTGAGTTCCAAGGTAGATAGCTCTTCAAACTTCCTTTTATTTGTTAGAAGCTTCTTCAGAAATTTAGCGTATGTAGGCATCTGTGAAATAGGTTCAACAAAAGGTAAGTTAATATGTAGCCGTTTAAAAAGTTCAAGAAATTTACCAAATTGTGCATCCATACAGTCTTTCTTCAACTTTACTGGATATGGGATCGGTGGTTTATATTCTTTAAGCACCGGTGTTACACTCACGTCAGAATTTACTCCTTTACCCTTCGCCTTATTAGCTTCCTGTGGCATCTTCTTTGCAGCTTCAACCAATACCTTCCCATTCCTTAGTGTAATTACCTTCACATGCTCTTTTGGGTTAGGTTTGGTGTTACTAGGTAAACTACCTTATTGCTTTTCAGAAACTAATTTAGCCAACTGTCAAATTTGATTTTCAAGCCCTTGAATCGATGCTTGCTGGTTTTTCAACGCTGTCTCGGCATTTTGAAAACACGTCTCTGACACCAAAATAATTTTTGCTAGCATATCTTCAAGATTTGACTTCTTCTCTTGTTGGTAAGGTGGTTGAAAGCTTGGAGGGGGTTGTGGTCTTTGATTCCCTTGGCTACCCCATGAAAAATTTGGGTGGTTCCTCCATCCTGCATTATACATGTTATTATAAGGATTATTTGGAGGTTTAGAGTTATTACCCATATAATTCAATGGCTCATTCTCCATGCTAGGACTATAAGGTAGATAATCTGAAGTATTCATCCCTCCTCCATTTGTGTCGCATTGCATCACCGGATGTACCTACATAGAAACACATAAACCATCAATCTATTTATTTAAGAGTTTTACCTGGTTTGATAACATGGTGACTGCGTCGAGGTTGAAAACACCAGCGGCTTTTGTCGGCTTTGTCCTCATGACTTGCCACTGATAATTATTTAGTGACATCTCTTCAATAAACTCATAAGCCTCCTTAGGTGTTTTATTATTTAAGGTACCACCGGCGGCTGTATCGGTTAGTTGTCTAGTTGAGGGGTTCAAACCATTGTAGAAAGTCTGAACCTGTAACCATAAGGGTAACCCATGGTGAGGGCATCTTCTCAATAAATCCTTATACCTCTCTCATGCATCGTATAGGGTCTCTAAGTTCATTTGTACAAAGGAAGAGATATCCTGAATAAGCACATCAATCATGAATTAATATCCTGAAAACATTAAAAACATGAAATAAGAACACATAATTGAGATCAAGAACAAATATTTATCATGTAATTCAGAACAAATCAAATAATAAGATCCATCTTAGGTTTCATCTTCCCTAGGTATTTAGGGAATTTAGTTTATACTGTATGAGGAAAACATATCAAAAATAGGAAAACAACAGAACATAAAGAAACCCCAAAAACTTCGAGGGAAACTGAATGGAGATATTCAGTCTTGAAGGAGATCCTGCTTTCGAGTTGAATTCATTGGCGTTCTTCGAGTAATTTCTGCGTTCTACTCTATGTCCCCCCCCTTTAGGTCCTCTTCTAGTATGTATTTATAGACTTTAGAATGCTTAGAATCCCTAAAAATTAGCTTTTTTTCGTGTGTTTTGGAAACAAGGAGAGATATCAACACGGGCTACCACACAGGCGTGTGCTCAACCCATCTGGAAATGGTCTTGACCATGTGGATCTTTAAATCAGCCCATTTTGTCCATTTTTGGCCTGTTTTCTGCTCCTTTTGTTCCCCTATGCTCTTTTAAGTATAAAACATGAAATTAAAGGATTAGGAGAACGAAATTCACTATATTAAATAATAAATCATCCAAAAACATGCCAAGCATGGGATTAAAATGTGTTACTTTTATGGTTTATCAGGAATTAACCCAAAATTGGTATTGCCCATTCGTGAACACCTTTACCCCAAGCTAGTCTGGATTGTGAGGTCAGAAGATAAGTAGTTCTTGTTGACTCGTTATGTTAGTAGAAGATCAGAAGATCCTGCTAGGGTAGCGACTAGTTGATTGATGAAGAACCCGAGATGACAGTTAATTGAGATTGCTGAAGCAAGCTAATCACTTATCTTCAGACTTGGTTCACTTTATTTCTCTTTATCTCTTACAATTTTAATTCTTTTATATTATTTTATTAATTTGAAAACCCTAAAAACAATATTTCTTATTTTACTCTCGTACTATAACTAACTTAAAGTATTAATTAGATCTTTAATTGTTTAGGTTAAGATTGATTTAGTATTTGCCTTTCTTGGGTACGATTCTCGGAGTACTCACCTACTTTGTTGTAAAATCTATATTACAACTTAACCCATATACTTGTGGATACCACCTCATAACCCTTTATTTTATAGCAGTATTCACACTCTGGACATTAGTATGTCCGGTGGCGGTCAAGAGGCCATGAGACTTAGCCTAGATCTTATTAATGAAGTTAGAGAAACAACAGAAGTTAGAGTTGTTGCGCGAGCTCAACAAGTGGCTTGTTATTACAATTCTAAAGTTAGAAAACAAGTAGTTTCATATGGGTAATCTTATTCTGAGGAACACTGAAGCTAGTCTCCCCATGTCATAGAAAGTAAAGATGGCTCCAAACTGGGAAAGATCATACAAGGTGATAGAAAAAATAGGTTATAGAGCTTATAAATTAGCAAAAATGGAAGGTCTTATTCTTCCACGAACGTGGAATGCTCACCATTTGAAGAAATATAATGTATGAATAATTCTTTTTCTTCAATAAAAAAGGTATTATTTGCAAATGTTCATGTCTAAATTTCTTTGAGTTAGCTAACTTAATATCGCAACTCCTAAATAGCTCGCAAGCCTACATTCACAACTGGAACTATAAAAGTTAACTGATTTAAGATCGCAACTAATTTTCTTTGAGTTAATTGATTTAATATCACAACTCCTAAACAACTCGCAAACTTACATTCACAAATGGAATTATAAAGGTTATCTGATTTAAGATTGCAGCCTAAATTTTGTTGAGTTAGCCGATTTAATATCACAACTCCTAAACAGCTTGTTGACCTACATTCACGGCTAGAATTATAAAGGTTAGTTGATTTAAGATTGCAACCTAAACTTCTTTGAGTTAGATGATTTAACATTGCAACTCCTAAAAGCTCTCTGACCTACGTTCACAGTTAGAATTATAAAGGTTAGTTGATTTAAGATCGCAACATAAATTTCTTTGAGTTAATTAATTCAAGATCACAACTCCTAAACAGTTTGCTAACCTACGTTCACACCTGGAATTATAAAGGTTAACTGATTTAATATCACAACCTAAATTTCTTTAAGTTAGCTGATTTAAGATAAAGAATTCACTGGCATACATTTATACTGTTAAAGTTCAATGGTTTTAGATTATAACCTAAGTTTGTTGGGTTCAAAGTTATGGATGATTTTTTTAAGTATTTAGCTTCAAGTTATGTATCACCATATAACTGAAAACTAAAGCTGAGATTTCCATTTCCAATTCAAAGGTAACAAGTACACTAAAAAATAGACAAGTCATCAGTTACTACTTGTGCCTACAGGATTAGCTAACAACTCATCTTCTTATTCACCGTGTCCTTCAAGTCCATTGCCTTCGTCTTTCTCTATAGGAACAATGCTAGTGTCAATAAGATCTTTAAGAGTAGAGCTGGTCTCAATGGGGTCCTTAGGGATGTAAAACTATTAGAGTTCTTCCAGTTTTCTGCAAATTCCTTCTAGGATGCTTTAGAGAGGAAATGAACATCAAAATCTAGCTGAACACTAGTTAGCTCAGTAAGACCATCAAAATTTTCTCTGCGACAATCAAAAGGGCCATCAGCTACTTGAGCGCACAAAAGAAAGTTAGCCTTTAAACTAAGAAAATATTCTTAGAGACTCTACATAGTATCTCTCTTATATTTCTCCAAGGTTTCTTCATAGCTCTTCATTGAATTAGCCATTGTAACCTTATATTCTTCGTCTCCAACATCATCTTATCAACTCACTCATTTGTGATCTCCCTATGTAACCTTTCAACATCTTTTTAAGCGATGGTAAGACATTCTCCCAACCTTCTATTTTGCTCCAACAGTCTCTTATTTTCTTCAACTAAGTTGGCATAGTGTTCACGTGCTTATGCTAATACTCCTACAATGGATTGAAACATATTTTCATGTTGTTTCCTTCTAATTCCTGCCTTGTTCAAACCTTCAACGAGTCCCAGGCTAGCCATACATGCTTCATTCAACATCATTTGTAATGAGACCACTAACTCTTTTAGTGAAGGTTTCCTTGTTTCACTGGATGACTTACCTAATTCACTTGGCCAAAAAAGCCCTTTTGTTTTTTCAGCAAGAGATTATTACATTGCTTCATCACTTCATCAAGGTTGAAGGGAAACTTCTTCATGCTGAGTTGCTCACGCTAAGGAAACAAGATCTCTATTTCATCACCAACAGTATGGAACTTTACAGAGCCATTAAAGGGAGGACCATGAGCGACAATGACCCCAAAGGCATCATCATTAACTAGCCTTGGTGGTGGTGGGGAGTTAACGAGAAAAATCACAGGAGAATGAGTTATAAAAAGAGCTACAGTAATAGGAACAACATTAACAGATGTTTTAGAACAATCCCCCATTTTCTTTCAGCGAAGCTTTTCCCCTGGGCTACCTTCGTCTTTGCTGCTTAAAACTATATTAGTGGCTCTTACCGTAGTTTTTCGTTTCTTCCTACTATTTGCACTACCTTCATCAACATTGGTACCAAAAGGACCACTTCGTATAAAGCAGCGTACGTCCATGTATTTGTCTTTCTCCCTTGATAAGTTGGTGGAATCTTCAAGACTTTTCGATATTTTGAGTTGTGCCTGTACCACCAATAATTCTTAAATCAGCACCACTAGTTAACAAAAAGGGGTTCGCATCACTCTCAACATTTATTGAAGGTTACGAAGACCAAGCGCGAGGCTTTAGTTTACAAAAATTATAAAAGTAATTCCTAGGCTCATATTTATTTCCCAACAATATAAGAGCCAATTTATCAGTTGCCCCATGAGGCCATGCAAACTATGTAGGAAGAAGCCTAATGGTGTTTGCCCCATTATCCGCGTCAACTTTTCTCCATCCATTAGGGCTTAAAATTAAAAGATAATACGAAAAAACATTTCTTACGGCCAGTATTTCTTTTAAGTCAGTACGCAGCCCTGGCGAAGCCTGTAAAATTGTCCCCAGCCTATTTCTGATTATGTCTCGCCTTCTCGAGCATATGTCTTTGTTTGTCGATTACCACTCAATGGAGAAATCAAAGCTGCTATTAAGAATATATGTAACTTGGATATATTTACAACGATTGAGATGAAGATTAGAACATTTTTTGTTGATAATAGACTTCACGTCTTCGTGGGGGAAAAAAAGAAACTATTCGAACCCCCTTAGTTATGGGCCTTCAATTGATATAACCTTTGAAATACAGCGATCAACGACACTTTATCGCATCAACCACATTCAATGAAATACGCTACAACCAACCACCAAGAAAAACTAGATAATTGGTTAGGAGCTAGCCTATAGTCATCAAGGAAATGACAAAAGAAAGGATGAAAGGGTAAATGAAACCCCACTTCTACCACATGTAGTAGAAGTAAAAAGAACTACCATTACTAGTGTCATTCAAACGATGTGATCCTTCAAGAATAGAAAAATCATTAGCGAAATTCAGAATTTTAATTCCTCGAACAACCAGAATTTGGTGCATTTCTTCTTCCTTTGTTGTACAAACATATGCTTTTGCTTCTACGACATTTCTTACCTTCTGATGTCGCGAAGTGTTACCTAGAATAGCATGAACACTAACTCTGGTTCTAGCCATACTTTACCAGTGAAAATAGAAAGAAAAGTTGAGAATACAATGGAAATTTTAGAGAGATTACCTCAGAAATTATCCTTTTCGACTGTGATTCTTCTTCAAAAAAGTAATGTGATTTCTAGGGCCTGGTTAACTCCCTTTTAAAAGAAATTCTCATTCATTCTTTAACACTTCAAATGCCCAACAGTGGGAGAGCGATCAGTTGTAAACAGCTATAATTTTTCTATCCATGTGGTTAAATGTGAGTTATCTAATAAAATGTAAAACGTTCTCTGTAAGTTTTATTAATTTTACTTTCATACCCACAAAAACAAGTTCTAAGAAGAGTCACTTTATAACTCTTCTTTGAATTAGGTGACGGACAAATTGTTATGATACTTGTTATCATCAACTCGAGACCCGAATGGGTTCGACTCGGATGGGCCAGTTTCCATCGAGGTCGCAGGACCTTGCAGACTGAGCTCGTGGGATGGATACCTATGTTCTCCTGTGAAGTAACACATGAGATCACACATGAGACTGCATAAACACGTGTTAAGCCTAGGGTAAGATACGTGTTTACGTGCATGGAACCTACCTAGTACGTCATATCAATGAGCAGTACCCATATCATATAAATATGTAAACACCACTATCTAAGAGAGACAAAGAAAAATAATTAACAATTTTCATAAAAATGATTTTAAATTTTTTAATCATTATTTTTAAATTTGTATCTAATTAATTCGTGATACTAAGTGTTTATCTTATATAAGTAATTTTCCAAACCGATAATGATGTTATAAATTTTGTATTCAATCGTTTTTCATTTTTATTAGTTATCATATAATATATCAATATATCAATGACTAAATATTATGTTAAACATAATAATTGATATTTTTTTCATTATCATTTTTTGGTAGATCTTTCATTATCATTTTTAAATCATTGGGTGAAAAGATAATATTTTTTTTTTTTACATTTACAACTAACCTACACACCCCTAATAACAACTAATCAGAATTATTTTTGTAACTCCAACCCATGAAATAAATTTTTAAAGTCAACAGTGAACACTTAGTACCACTAACCCTAGAGTTTATGAGTATTAAAAAACATTCATTAGCTCTAATAGAAAGGTTTGGGAAGTAATTAAAAAAATTTCTATGGTTAACTTGTCTGTTAGTTTTATCACAGATCAAATCTACTAGTTGAAAAGCCGAAACCAAAGATCAAATCTGCAAAAAAGTTAAATAATACTTAAAAGTTATCAACATATAAAAACTAGAAAATAAAATAGATCTGACTTTTAAGTTACAAAATTCAAAAAAGATAAAAAAAAAAAAAAGAGAATGTTTTATGGTTTTTGATTTACACATTCTGTGTAAATATTCACTTATTTTTAAAATTCTAGAATCAAGATTAAATTGATAGAATATGTAAATATTAAGAATTAAATTTATTGAAAATTTCAAAATCATAACTATATTAATAATATTGGTAAATATTAAGAGCTAATTTTGTTATTATACCAACAAATATTAGCATTCTGTATAATGACCAAACACATTTTAATAGTAGAGTGACTGAAATATAAAATTAATAAAAAAATTTAATAACTAAAATAAGAAAACAAAATATTTAGATGACTATTTAAGTAGTTTATTCCTTAATTTATTAACTACAAGTTTGAGTTTTGGGTAAAAAAATATTCGGTTTTGGGCTGATTTTATTTATTAACCATTTATAACATTGTTAACAATATATAATACGATTATATATAAAAAAAACTATATAAATAAAAATTATATAAAAATCAAATAAAATTAATGGTTGTAAAGAAATCGTAATCTTTCAAGTCCAAATATAGATTTTTTATTGATTTTATATAAATAAAAATAAAAATATATTTTATAATAATACAATTTACCAACTAGATTAATACTTAATTAATTTATGACATCAATTTAATCAAGATTTCAACCTACTTTCTAAAAATTATATTATGCATGATGAAATAAATCATACGACGAAACATAATAATTGGTAATTTTATTTCATTATCATTTTTACATCATTAGGTCAATATATATATTATATATATAAATATAAAATAAAGTGTTATTTGAACATTAATTAGCAGAAATCCTTTTTCTCATTGAAAAGGTTTGGAAAGTAAAGGAATGATTTTCTTTTTCTCTCTGTAGATGAAATCTCCCGGCTGAAAAGCCTAAAACCAAATATCAAATCTGTTCTAAATTCTCAGTTCAATCTTGAACTTTTTTTAAAAAGGTAAATTTAATAATAACTAAAAATATATTGTTTTTAAAAAAAATCAGGAAAAATATGTTTACAAAAGATAAAAATGAAATCATAATATTTTTTTTAAATCCAACTTTTTAATTTAAAATGTCCAAAAAGTAAAAATAATATATATTAAAGGGCTTATGGTTCCCAGTTTTCACCGGTGTTCATCGTATATGATTGAATCAGCAGGTCAACGCAAGCAAGCCATTGATAATGAAAGGAAAAAAAAAAAGGAAAGAGATTGAATCATTCATAACGGGTAAAAGCTTGCCAATCAAGGAAGTTAAGAAGTTAAATTTTTATATACAGAAGTGGAAAGAATATATGGAGATGTCTGTGCGCGCGCTGATGTATGGATGTATCAAGAAACGTAAAATATATATTTTTTCTTCCATGAACTACATCGCCATGGATGGAATAAGATATACACGATCAAATTTTGACTGACTCATTCAAAAGTTTTTTTTTTTTTGGTTCATGGTTATCAAAGAAAAACAAGTTTTTAGCAAAGATTCAGCTATTTGTTTATACCATATTGTGGCAATGGCAAGCAAAGAAACCCTAATTTTACAAAACTTTCTTCTTTCTGAAATGTGTATAGACTAAGATGGGTTCCCTAAAGATGAGAGACCAAGCTTACCTTCAAATGCCTGATAATCTTCGGAGTTGTGATCATTGACCAGGGGGTGATGAAAAGAAAATGACAATGAAATACACAAAGAACCCAGCAAGAAGAATTCCTCCATAGACGAAAGTTTGGGAAGAATGCATCGGGTATTTGAATTCGATATTACAGCATCTCATTCTCTCCCTCTCGCTTGTCAAAACATTCTCAACGTACCTGCATTATAAAGGTTTGGAACAGGATTAATACATACCTACTAAAAATGTTGCATAATATGCCAAAAATGAAGAAAGAAAGAAAGAGAAAGAACGTCAAATAGTTTACCGAGCCATAATGCAGGCTCACTTACTGCTGTGTAAACATAGTGCTTTGAAGGATGTCTGAACTATTCAAATGTGCATCTTGTAGTCGATGGTCATATAACAAAGAAGAAAGATCAACGAGTTGTTCCTCAAGGTTCTGTTGACCCGAAAAAAATTAAAAAAAAGAAGAAGGAGAAAAAGAACAAATAACTTAATCAGTTAGCTAGATTAGTTGCAGCTTACATCTAAGTATTTCTCTAATCGCTCTACTAATTCATGTGGGAACGGTTCAGGCAGGTTTGTTGTTTTCTTGTAAAACTTCTCCAGCCATAGTTCAGTAGTCGACTTGTTCTTCTTTCCCTTCACAGGTTCACCAAGTGGTGTCTTTAAATATTCAGCAGCAAAAGATTGGACAGCCTGAAGACAATGGGAAGCCGATAAAATTACCTCAATAAAATTATCACATTGGACAAGGAATGGCCATAAGAAGATAAAATTACCTCAGATGTATCACGAATGGTTCTGAGAGCAGAATCTACACGTGCATAAATCGTATTTCTCTGCCAACAAGATGGTAAATCTTTCAAATGCCTCGATAAGCTTGTCCATTAGAATCTACATGTGGATATATGTGTACCTACTAGGCAAGAAATCCTACAGAATATGCAAAGTTGTTTCGACCAAATAGATACCGAGTTGCAAAGTGCACTCTTAATACCTTGGTAGGTATGCGTCTCGTATGTGACACAAAGAACTTTAAGACGATAAAATTAGCTTACCAGTGCAACATCCTGAAGCATTTGACTAATTCGAGATGTATTCGAGAATGGTCCAAACGGGTGACAACCCGCAGCCCAGAGCCAATTCACAACAGGCCTTTCATGTACATGGGAAGCTTTTTCATATGGTGCACTCAACCCACCCACAGCAGAAGCAAGCCCTGCTATAATATGGCGCTGTGCTTGTGATGGAATAGCATGCCTTCTCTCAGTCTCAGAAACATAACTAGTCAAAAAAGCCATGGCAAGGCACAAGGAAAGAGTTAAAAATGAATAGAGACGTTAGAGAACTCTTTGTCTAGCAAACTCAAATATATAAGATAGCTCAAATCAAAATTATACAGCAAGGGAATTTTTTAAAGGAATAAAGAATTTTCGGCTCACCTCAGAGGTATATTTGGACTTTGGTGCTCAAGTACTATGACAACATCATTTCCAGTCCAAACAAAGCTTTCATCTTCCATCATAAGTTGTGGATCAACATCAGCCAATGATAGCACAAAGCTGCAGAAAAATAACTGATCTATGTCTAATGAAAAGCTCTAATATCCATTAAACAGTCTAAAGATTGATTCATAATATTGCTTTTTGGGAAATTATCTGAAGTATTACAATACAAGAGATGATTTAAAAACATACCAAAATTTATTGTACAACTTTTTATCATAAGCTTAACGATAATAACATGGGGAGGGGGGAATCAGCAAAAATGGTATTGCTGATTGAAGCAACAGCTGTTCTAATTTAGTGAAGACCGTCAAATTTCCAAATACTACCCGTACAAACTGTGACATTATCTAATGTTTTGTAGAAAAAAATCATAAGACCAATTTGCTGATTAATATCCAGCATGTTAAAATGGTTTAGCAGTTTGATCAAATCATGAATGAATTGCAATTAAAGCCATCAACTATGACCGCCAGGCCACAATTTTGTTGATGTTATAACTGATTATCCATGCCTTCTAAATATGTAGAATAAAACAAGTAACTGAGGCTCTTAAATTTGCCATTTAGTTCTTAAAGACATTATTAAGTGGTAGAACAGAATGCAAAACTTTTCAATCTCACATAGAAGCTGCAAACAACATTTTAAACCAATAAACAAAGCAGCATCTACAAAAATGAAGATTATTAAGCAGGACAACGAAAACCTGTGATACATTTTCTCATATTTAAATATCTGATCAGACAACCTGGGCATGATTGCAATTTTAAATTGTCAGATAAGTTGGTCTACTCACACAGGAATAACTCTGGTTCCATAAGTTGGGTGCAGATCGCCTTTTTTCTTCTGTTTTTTCTTTTTCTTATCCTTGCCAACTTTCGAATTGTAACTAGCCCATATAGGTTTATGCTTCAGAACCGAATCAGTTGAATTCTCGGATTCATCCATCCAATGCTGCTGAACATAATATTCATGTTATGGCAACATAGGGAAGCCAAAGAAAGATAAAGAAGCATGGCTAGAAAGTGTGTTTAACCTCAGAACCAAACAAGAGAAAAATTCAACTTCCAAGAGACTAGACATGCCACCAATTTATACTTCTTTTTCTTTATTTAAGCAAGTAAAAAGAATAAGTCAATATAAGCTGACCTGGCGAAGGAAAAACTTATTTGAAAGAGATGGATCAGCCATTTCAAGTAAACCTGCAGCAAGCACATCTGCAGAACGTTCCATCTCCTGTGATAAGCCAACAAAAAGCACATGTATAACCGTCCATCAGTATCCCAAGGAGACTTCAAGACACAATGAGAAGAGCAAGTAAGCATTGCCAATGAAAAGCGCATTAACTAGATACAACAACTCATCATTATCCTTAGAAAACTTACTTCAGAAAACAGAGACAATATGTAACCTAATGAAAGTAAGACTCTCAGAAAGAAAATGGAAAAAACTGGTGAAAGGGTGGAAAACCCACTTCTTTAAGAATGGCACCATCAAGATATGTCTTCGTATGAACATGGAAGCGCCCATCCCTCTTTGTTTCTTGCAAGGAATGGCCCCGCATAGCTTTTGACACAGCAATAGCCAACTTCTCATGATGGTGCAGTGCATGTGACCCCCCTATAATCACTACTTCTTGGTCATCATGAACCAACTTCTTCACCTGAAGAAAACAAAATATCCACATATGAAACATATTAATTTTGCTTCTTGAGCATCACGCAAAAATAAATATAGTGCCTTCAGCAGAGCCAGAAAAACAACCCTAGCAATTTCATTTGCAGTCAATGCAAATAAAAGGAGTTCGATCCAACTAACAAATGACAGTGTTATATTTAGGACATATGTTCTTTGCTTTTAATCACAAGGTTTTAAAAGTAGTTTTCGAGAACTAAAGTATGATGGTATACAGTAGTTGTCAGAGTATCAGTTGTCACCACAGTATAATCTGAAAAAAATTATTTAGATGTTATTGCAGATAACGAGTCAAGGAAAAAAGGGCTAAACCAAGCTTTACAAGCATAAGCAGATCTGAAGATGCCATTCAAGATTAGTTTCTTACCTCTGCTTCAATTGCTTCAATATCTATGCTGTAATTATGACCTTTTACCATAATATTATACCGGTTATGGTTTTGGAGGATAATAATAGGTATAAGCAGCCTTGTCGTCAGATCAACAGTTTCAAACCTGAGTTCACCAAGGAGAAACAAATAAGCAGGCAACTGAAAAGGCCCTAAACCCCAGTAAACAATAATGCTAGAAAGGTATAGAGCTGAGCATGATTCATAAATCAGAATCAACTATGCTTCCAATTATGATAATTTAAGAAACATAAAATGCAAGTATTAATCAATGAATAAAGATAGTGTAAAATTACCGAACATCTGGAGCTATAACATGCTCAACTGTGGTTGCTACCAAGGCAGCAAGATGTCCCATGAAATTATCATGAGTAGCACGATTACTGACAGAAGCCAAACCCCCTGGGAATAAGATACTCCGTATTCGTGGCAATGTTCTAGGACTGACACTTCCTTCTTCAGTTTCAATCTTCCCGTAAGTACAAGGGCCAGCCGATAGGTCGATCACAACAAACCTGAACAGTAGAGGCAGAAATGAGCCCCAGAGAAAGAGATTAAAAAAAAAAAGTGAGAGGTTATAGAGCAGCTAATTGAGAAGTGGAATTCTATATTATCAAATATCTTGTTAAATCTAGCAGTTCTTTCTCATAAGTCCATAAATCAGGGACTCAAAAGTTAAACTTTCGACAAAGTAATGCAACTCAAAACAGACCTTCCAGAGCTAAGCCAAACTTGAGACGCTCCTCCTCGATTGTATCGATATCGATATATGTAGTCTCCCTCTTGTTGTTTCATTTCTTCATTAGTCAGTGGGGTAAGTTTGCTATACATCAAACTATCAAGATCAACCTCCTTATTCCTAGGATCCATTCGGACCTAAAAAGAGGCCGAATCATTCACCAGTGTATCAAGAAGGAAAATTTCAAAACAATGCAGCCATGTAAGGGGAAAGGAAAAACAAAAACACTAGGAATGGTCAAAGTTTCATACAGACAAAACACAGAACTAATGTTTGAAATTATACTTAACAAAACACAGAACTAATGTTTGAAATTATACTTAGCTTATACCTTGTCGAAGTTAACAATAAATATAGCAGTTGGCACAGGTCTATCCATCTCTTTAGCAGAATATCCCCCACTTTCCATGTCAAATATATATGAATATAGCTTTTGGAATACTGGCTCCACAGCTGTTGCTTCCACCTCAAATAGGGGCACCTCTCTCCCAAAATCAGGCTAATATGTAAAATGAAAAAAAAAGAAAAAAAGAAATTGATATATAAAAGAATTCATATGGTTAATATTCTTTCCACTATCAAGAGTAATAGTAAATATGAAGCAATATAGTAGACCTCTCTTGCGAAAAAAGAAATTGATATACAAAAGAATTCATATGGTTAATATTCTTGCCACTATCAAGAGTAATAGTAAATATGAAGCAATATAGTAGACCTCTCTTGCGGAACCAGCAGGAACCATGGCCTCCTTCAGTGCCTTCTCAAGCGCAATCAATTCTGGCTGTCCTGCCTATAGTAGAACAAATAAGTGAAGAACAACAGTAACAACTCAGTTTAGATATCTAGCTGAAGCTTAAACCAGTAGTAATTATTAAGATGCAATAAGGAATGAAAAAACTTACAGGAAATGTGTTATAAACAACATGATGTTCGATATCAAGGGGCTCCTTGGTCTCGAGACAGGAAGGCCTATGAGAGGGAAAGCTAACTCTCAGAAACTCCTCCAATTTCTGTGCATCGACATTGTACCGATAGCCACCATCTCCATTGAGACCAATTAGCACCATATTCACCTCGAGCGGAACCTGAAATGGAACCTGCACAACAGAACTTGTTCTAATCATAACCATAGATGAGTAAAACTAAGCTAACAGCCACAACCTCTTCATGTTTCTAGGGATTTCAGGAACGCAATTTAAATTTTGAATCACATTTTGGGAGAGATCAACTACGTAGCTCATTCACTCAAGTCGAAACCTATAATATTGGTAAGTTCCTTTAAAGTAATCACTAAAACAACAAAAAATCAATGAAAATTGGCGAGAAAAATGTCCATATAAGTTTCTTTAGAGATTTAACAAGATTTTTAGAAAGGGAACCTTTTCTAATCATAACCAGAGATGAGAAGAACTAAGCTAGCAGCCACTAACTCTTCAAGGTTCGAGAGATTTTCAGAACGCAATTCGAATTTTGAATTACATTTTAGGATAGATCAACTGTGTAGCTCAAATTCAGTCAATTCGAGTCCTATAATTTTCGTAAATTCGACGCTCTAAATTAATAATTAAAATGAAAAAACCTCGATGAAAACCCGATATTATTAATAATATGAATTTTTTCAAAAAAGAAAAAGAAAACTCGATGAAAATTGGCGAGGAAAAAGTCGTCATAATTTCTTCACAGATTTAACAAGATTTTCAGAGCGAGAATCGATTACCTCAGCACGCGCGTGGAGCGTGCGGCGAACATCGGATCGGACGCTGTCGCGAACTTCGAGGAATGCGCTATGGTGCCAGTGAGGGTGATCAGGGTCTCTTTTGAACGCTTGTTGAGTAGAATCGGATAAAGTTGCGAGTCCACTGAGTGTAACGAGAAATATCGAACATGATAACATAGACGATAACCTCGATCTCGATTCCATTTCAGTGATAAAAACAGAGGAGAAATGCGTGAAAATGGTTACTCAATTAATTTTGTATGAGCTTTTTAGCCACTACCGGCGATGACTTGCGCCTAGACTGAACTGGGAATTAATAATTTACGAAGTTTCCAAAATGATGCCTGCTTTTGTGGTTAAATTACGAGATGTAGAATGAAAACATTTTATAATGAGCCTTTTGATTTTGGGCAATCAATTTTCAACTTGAAGCAGCCCACCCCATCTTCTTTCATCAAATTACGACCGGTTAAACTTGGTGTATATTTTTCCCTTTGTTGTTTATGTTTAATTAGTACTTAATTTTAAAAATAGTTAAATAATTTGACATTTTTATTTAAAAACGTGTTTTTCCAGTGAAAAGAAAATTAAAATGATGAAAAATTGAAGGATGAAAAAATAAAAAGATAAAAGAAAATATTATTTTTCTTTTTATATATGTGTCGAGTAGAAAAGATGGAAAAGATTTTTTTCCTCCATTACCTGGTAAAATTGAAAGATTTAATGAAATAAAATAAAATATTTGAAATATATATAATTTAAACTAAGAGACACTTCTCCCACTTTCTCTCCAATCACCATTTCAATTTGGAAGAATTTATTTTTATGTATTAGAATGAAAAATTATTGTTTCTCTCATTTTCTTTCCCACCCAGCATATTTAAAATTTATTTTCTTTCCATTTTTCCACTCCCTTCTGACATTGCTCCACTTTTTTTCCTAACCAATCACACCCTTAAGCTTTGTTTGGTACAAAGGAAAGAAATTTAGAAAATTGGAGAGGAAAACTAGAAGGATGGAAAATATAAATTTTCTTTCAGTGGATATGCTTGGTAAAAAAGATGAAAAAAAATAATTTTTTTCTCTTAATTGCTTAGTAGAGTTGAAAAATGAAAGGAAAGCAAATAAAACAATCAAAAAATGTAAAATTTGAACAAACATACACTTCTCTCCCATTTTCTCTTTTCTGATCATTTTAATTTAGAAAGATTAATTTTTATACATTAGAATGGAAAATGATATCTCTCTTATTTTATTTTCTCTCACTTTTCTTCCCAACTAAGTACACTCTAAATTTATTTTCTTTCTATTTTTCCATTTTCTCCTTCTATTCCTCTATTTTTTTCATCCAACCAAATACACCTTAAAGTCATATGCAATAGTATAAACTTAAAAGGAATAGGTGCTTTTTTTTTTTTGAAAAAACACTTTTGGAATCAAAATAATATTCTTAGCCCTCATTTATCATTATACTTATTTTTTGTAATATTTATATTAGGTATACAATTATTTCACTTCTTGAAATTTATTTCAGCATTATTTATTGGAACTAATTTGTATTCTTATGTGATGCACAATTATATATATTAACTTTTTAATTCTTTTTTAACATTAATTTATGTTAATTTCTTCAAAAAATATTATTAAATTAAAAAATTAATGTAAATAAAAATATTTAACTAATTTAGAATAAGTTATATTAGTGTTATTTGATCTTAAAATTATTTACTATTAAAACAATACAAAAATTCATCATGGTATAAATATTAATATTAATACATTATAGTTTAAAACTATTATTAATAATATTAATATATTATAATTTAAAAATATTATTAATAATTTCTTACAGGTTATTTATTTTATATATATTGTTAAATTAATTTGTTTTAATCTTTAAATTGTTAATATTCAATTTTTGTAATTTTGTATTTATTTTTGTGCTACTTTAATCAATGAATATAATTAATTCTTATTATATTTGAAAAATATAAATTTAATTTGATAAATGTTATTAATATATGTCTTTCTTTAAAAATACATTTTAAGCTTCACAATTTAATATTCATTAATTTTATATTACAACGTTAAAATTGAATTCATTTAAGTAAAATATTTTACGTCGATAAATGTTATTATTATATGTCTTTCTTCTTGGTGTAAAGTAAAGAACAGATGATTACATGGATTTATACATAGATATAGTGCCTCTAATACTATCTTCTTATAGTATTTCTTTGATTGCAACGGGAAGATCTTCGAACATATGTAAGTCTTCATCGTTCAATGAAGCAATTTTTGCTATTGCATCCGCTGCCTTACTAAATTCTCTAGGGATGTATTCCTAGAATCACTTCTTTTTAGTTGATAAAATCTATTGAATTCGCCTAACCAAGGCAGAATTTGATCCTTCAAGTTTACTGTCGCCAATGATTTTAATGACCTCAAGATTATCAGATTGGATGACGACCTCATCATAACATTGTTTTTGAATCAGTAATATTAAACCATCTAAAATGCTCCAAAGTTCTGCAATAAAAATTGAGCACTTCCCCAAAAAACGATTATAGCCCAAAATCCACTTCTCCTTTCCATCTCGTATTACTCCACCTACACTAGAAAAACCTGAAACAGTTTGAACAAATCAATCAATGTTAAGGAAAAAATGCATACCTGAATTTGTTTGTTCAGAGTGGTATTGCGAATTCGACTTCAAATATTCTTTATAAACTAAGGAATATTGGTTTGACCAACTATATGAAATCTTAATGATTTCATCTGGACTCATTGGTTTACCTAGGAAAATGATTAAATTTTGATTTTTCCATATGTGCCAAAGTAATAACTTGAAGAAACATGCCCATTCCAATTCTTTCATGTTAAGGTTTGACTAAACCTCCGATAAATTAGCATAGAAAAAATGCTACTTCAAATTTGGTGGGAGAACAAGTTTCCATATATCCTTTGCGTACGAGAAATCTCTAAGAACATGTAATGCATCCTCGAATTCATGGCCAAAAAGGTGACATGACTTATCTTGTCCAATCCCCTTATGGACCCTTTCAGTATTAGTTAGAAGGCTCGGTTTTAAGGCCAACCAAATAAACTATTGCACTATTTGGGGACTCGAAAATTTCTATACAATGTTCCAAATACCATCTCTTGGGTTCCAAGACTCCTTTTTTAGCATTCAGTATGCACTTTTGACTGAAAAAAATACCAAACGAGGTACGAGTTCATGATATAAAATCTGGTCCTGCTTAAATCATAGGTGGTGGAACACCAATGATACGTTGGATGACATTTTTTGGCAACCAAACTCAACTAATAAAATTAAGAAGAAAAATAAACATCCTAACCAATTTTATCTAATTACTTTAGCATTCTATTTTTTATGAGTTATTCTTTCTGTAACATTAAATATATACTTATTCTTATCATCGATTAATTATTAACAATGTATAAATAACCAATAATATATACTATATGGCTTAGTTAATTATATTGTAGGTCAAAAAGTATCAAAATGATCTCTCATTAACAAAAAATGTAAATTATTTAAATGAGATTAGTAAAATAATATACAATTATATTTTAAAAGGTATATAGGGTAAACTGTTAAAATAGTCACTTTTGTTTAGCTCAAGTTACATTTTAGTCACTTATGCTATCATGTTGTACCATTTTAGTCATTGAGCTGTTAATTGCCGTTAACGGTGTAACGATAAGCTAACATGGCATGTTAAATGATTATTTCAAACAAAAGTTTTAGGTTAAATTATATAATTTGTCTTTTATCCTTTTTTTCAATTTGAGCAATTTAATTTTTCTTTTATATTCTCTTAATTTTTTTTCTTTATTTTCCATTTGTTAAAACTAGTCCCTATTCTTTAATTTTTTATATTCTCTTTATTTTTCTTTTCTTCTTCCCCTTTATTTTTCTCTCTTCTCATATTCTTCACTGCAGAAACATAATATTTGCCCATCAAATAAATCAAGTCATTATTTCTTTCACATGATTCCTAAATTGAATTTCACTTGAAACTGAACACCAATAATTCTTAATCAAATCTCGATTAGAATATAGCCTAATTTTGAAACTAAAATTGGACCTAACTAATCAATATGAAAATCATATGCTTAATCAAATCTAAACATAAATTGAATTCTTTATATTCAAAATATTTTTTTTTTGTTTCCAACTTTTTACAAAATCGTGTAGCTTATTCATTTCTTTTTCTTTTCTTTTTCTGATGAATAAAATTAAGTAAAAGATAAAATTGATCTAAACTTTCTTGGATATTACCAAGCAAGCATGATTGGAAGTCGAGCATGGATGAACCGAAAAGAGAAAGGGAGCATGGAACTAAACTGGTTTGGGTAAAGTTGAGGTTAAGTTTCGTATGATGGTCATTTTAGTCATCAAGAGTGTAGAGCTCGTTTGAAGATTTTGTGAAACAACATAGTTTCAAGAGGACGAGAATGCTGCAGGGAAGATAGATAAAGTGGTTGTAATGCCCCCTACCCGTACTCATTGTCGGAATAGGGTACGAGGCATTATCGGAGTTTACGAATTAATTTTTTTTACTCAATATAGCCCCTTTATAGATATCTAACATTCCCTGCAATATTAAACCGAGACCAATCCACTTAAACCAATTCAATTCAACATATTTTCAAGATAGATCCATGCATTTTTATAAGATAACCTCATCACATACCAAAACCAAGATTTGTTAACCATACCAATGGCTAACCTTACATTCATATCAAATTAGCGTTTACTTTATTAGCTTATACATGCCATTGATTTCCAAAATAAAGTTTCTTGATATACTGAAATCTTGAAGTTAATAGTGTGATGTGTCTCCAACAAATCCTACCTCTGAGCTCTTAATATTACAAAACAGGGAAAAAGGAAATAGGGTAAGCACTTTGTGCTTAGTAAGCTCATGTAACAAGAATTATACTTACCTAATATTTTCAATACAATGCAATAAACATTCAAATATCCATTCAATGCATTATTACCCCAACATGCACAAACTCAACATTCAAGTTAGTACAATAATTTCCATGTGTCAAAAATATATATACCATGATTGATGAACTCATCAATACCATGATTTCCATTCCCTTATTATTATTTTTATATATTTATCCCGTTCAATTTCTTGGAATTTTCGATGGATTTTCAGAGGTACACTTTTAGTGTACATTTCCGGGTCCATCAATTCATATTCATGTGCGTATATTTCCATTTCAGAGAGCACACTCCCGCGAGCCTCATCCTTACAGCGGGATTACCAGTCCAGGCTAAATCCCCTGTAATATAAACTCATAGAGTATTGTCGGGGTTACAAGTCTAGGCTAAATCCCCTGCAACGACAATTACTCTAATGAGCTTGGATCTGAATTACCAGTTCAGGCTAAATTCAGACCCTAATTCAGATTGCCCGTCCGGGCTAAATCCATTTTCCACATATTCTTCGGGAGGGCTATATCAAGATAGGATCACCCGTCCGAGCTAGATCCTTTTTACTGTCAATTCCTTTTTAGAGATCCATCGAATTTTCCTTTCATTCAACTGGGATTTCTTCCCCTTTTTTATCAAATATATCAATGTTTTATCAATTTTCATACAATGAACATTCAAATCATATTCACATCAATAACATACATTTCAAGCATTTGAGATTATAATTCAAGTTACACGAACTTACCTCGATACTTGTTTGTATACACAAATCTACTAATCCCGAACTTTTTCTTTTCCTCGATCTAGCTTTGTATTTGAATTTTCTGGATTTGGTGCAAAAATTATGGAAAACCAGCTTAAAGAACCCCTCCTATGGCGTTTTGGCTGATGAGAATGAAAAAAAATGAAGAGAAATCTAGATATTTCCTATTTAGTCCTATCTTTATTTAGTTAATTATGCAATATTCCAATTTTGCCCTTAAATCATCAATTTTCCTGCTGATTTCATGCCCTTGCCGTCTAGCCCAAACAAATTTTAGGTCTAATTGCCTTTTAAATCCTTTCTCATTAGACACTTAAGCTATTTAATCATTCTAGTAACTTTTACACCTTTTCCAATTTAGTCCTTTTCATTTAATTACCTACCCAAACGTTAAAATTTTCTAACGAAATTTTAATACCACATCACTAACATTTTATAAATATTTATAAAAATATTTCCTACTCAATTTTACGAGATCAAGATCTCGATACTTTGTTTTTACCCAATTCTTTCAATAATTCCTTTTTTTCTAACTAACCACTAAATCAGTAAAAAAAAATTTCTATCGATATTTTAATACGATTTTCCTATCATATAAATATTCATGCAAAAATATTAAAATAAATTTCTCTTTAAATCGAATTTGTGATTACAAAACCACTATTCGATAACCTTGAATTTAGACCATTACAATTCTCCCTCCTTTAAGGATTTTCGTCCTCGAAAATCTTACCAGTAAAGAGGTTTGGGTATTGTTTCCTCATTGCCTCCTCCGGTTCCCATGTCGCTTCCTCAATCCCGTGCTTTTGCCACAATACTTTCACCAAATTTATCTTTTTATTTCTAAGCTCATTTGTCTCCTATGCCAATATCTTGACCAGTTCTTCATTGTAAGTCATAACCGGTTGAATCTCCACTTCTGTCGGAGAAATAACATGTGAAGGATCTTATCGATATCGTCGTAACATAGATACATGAAAAAAATTATGGATTCTATCAAGTTTCGGTGGTAATGCCAATCGATAAGCGACCGGTCCAATTCTTTCTATGATGTTATATGGCCCGATAAATCTTGGACTCAATTTACCTTTTCGACCAAATTGGAGAACTTTCTTCCAAGGAGACACTTTCAGGAATACCTTGTCACCGACTTGAAATTCGATCTTTTTTCATTTAAGGTCGGCATATGATTTTTGACGATCGGAAGCTACTTTTAGACTATCCCGAATAACCTTTACTTTTTCTTTTATTTCCCGAATCAAATCAACCCCATGTATCTTCCTTTCACTGAGCTTTGTCCAATATAACGGTGTTCTACATTTTCTACCATACAAAGCTTCATACGGAGCCATTTTAATACTGGACTGATAACTGTTATTCTAAGCAAATTCAATCAAAGGTAGATACCTCTCCCAATTACCTTTAAACTCTAGTATACAACATCGAAGCATATCTTCCAATACTTGAATTACACGCTCAAATTGGTGATCTATCTGAGGATGAAATGCAGTGCTGAAATACAACTGAGTACCCAAGGCTTCTTGCAATTTGTCCCAGAAATGAGACGTAAATCAGAGATCTCTATCTGATATAATAGAGAAAGGCACTCCATGTAGTTTGACAATATCAGATATGTACAGTTCAACTAGTTTATCTAAAGAATAATTCATACGTACCGGAATAAAGTACGCTGACTTTTTCAATCGGTCAACAATCACCCAAATAACATCTTTTTTCCTCGGAGACAACGGTAACCCCGATACAAAATCCATAGTGATTCTTTCCCATTTCCATTCCGGTATAGTAATTGGCTGAAGTAACCCTGAAGGTACCTGATGTTCAGCTTTAACTTGCTGACATATTAAACACATTGATACAAACTCAGAGATATCACGTTTCATTCCCGACCACCAGTACATCTTTTTCAAATCATTATACATTTTATTACTCCCCGGATGTACAGACATAGTACCGCTGTGAGCCTCGCGTAGAATCTTCTGTATGAGCTCTGAATTCTGAGGTACACATCACTTACCTCTGAATAATAAACAACCATCAGAACCAATCTGAAATTCAAAATCAGTAGCTGACTCACACTGTGCCCGTTTAACCTATAACTTCTCATTATTCTTCTGAACTTCACATATTGGCTGTAGAAATGTCAGTTTAGCTCTCAATTCAGCTAGTATTGAACCATCATCAGTCAATGATAACCGGGTACTCATAGCTCGTAAAGCAAACAGAGATTTTTGGCTCAAAGTATCAGCTACAACATTAGCCTTACCCGGATGATAATCAATAATCAAATCATATTCCTTTATCAGTTCAAGCCACTTGTGCTGCCTCAAATTCAAATCTTTATGTGTCATCAAATATTTCAAGCTTTTATGATCAGTATAAATATGAAATTTCTCACCGTACAAGTAATGCCGCCATATCTTCAACGCAAATACAATATCAGCTAATTCAATATCATGTACTGGGTAATTTCTTTTATGTGGTTTAAGTTGTATTGAAGCATAGGTTATTACTTTACCTTCTTGCATCAAGACACAACCTAAACCATTTAATGAAACATCACTGTAAATAACAAATTCCTTACCCGGTTCAGGCTGCACTAATACAAGTGCTTTCGTTAGTATATCTTTCAATTGGTTGAAACTCTGCTGACATTCATCAGTTTACTCAAACTTTACATCTTTCTGCAATAATCGAGTCATCGGAGAAGCTATCATAGAGAATCCCTGTACAAATCTCCAATAATAACCAGCTAAATCCAAGAAACTTCTAACTTTAGACACATTCTTCGGTGGATTCCAATTGACAATAGCTGAGATTTTACTTGGATCTACCCTGATGCCTTCGGCAGATATAATATGTCCAAGAAAACCCACTTCTCAAAGCCAAAATTCACATTTACTGAATTTAGCATATAACTGTTTCTCTCGCAAAATTTGCAACACAATTCTCAAAAGTTCTGCATGTTCTTCTTCATCCCGAGAATAAACCAAAATATCATCAATGAATACTACCACAAATCTGTCTAAGTACGGTTTGAATATCCGATTCATCAAATCCATGAATACTGCGTGTGCATTAGTTAACCCAAACGGCATAACCAGAAACTCATAATGCCCGTACCTGGTTCTGAAGGCTGTTTTTGGCACATCTGACTCCTTTACCCGTAACTGATAATAACCTGATCAAAGATCAATCTTTTAAAACACTGTAGCACCTTTCAGCTGATTAAATAAATCATCAATCCGGGGTAATGGGTACTTATTCTTTATGGTTACTTTATTAAGCTGCCGGTAGTCGATACACAGTCTTAAAGACCCGTCCTTCTTTTTCACAAATAGAACCGGAGCACCCTAAGGTGAATGACTAGGTCGGACAAAACCTCTGTCAACAAGTTCTTACAACTGTGTCTTTAACTCCTTTAATTCTGTAAGAGCCATCTGGTACGGAGCTATAGAAATCGAAGTAGTTCTTGAAATCAAATCTATAGAAAATTTCACTTCTCTTTCTAGTGGCAACCCTAGTAATTCCTCTGGAAACACATCGAAAAATTCGCATACCACTGGCACTGCCTGTATCTTTGACTAGATACCTTGGTGTCGAGTACATAAACCAAGTAAGTATCATACTTTTTTTTGACATACCTCTGTGCTGCCATTACTGAAATCACATCAGATAACCCCTCTGTCTGATCAAATTTAACCTGGAACAACTCACCATTCTGACATTTTAGCACAATATATTTCTGTCTACAATTTACTACTGCATCATGCTGGGTTAGCCAATCAATGCCCAATATCACGTCAAATTCATCAAATGACAGTAACATCAAATCAGTCGGGAAACAATAACTTTTGACAATCAGTGGACAATTTTTACAAATTTTATCCACTAAAATAGATTGACCCAGGGGGTTCGAGACTTTAACCACAAATTTAATAGGTTCAATAGATAAATCTTTAACACATGCAAGGTTTATACATATATATGAATGCGTAGAACCAGGATCAATTAATGCAATAATATCAGTGTCAAGTAAAGAAATTGTACCAGTAATAAAATCGGGTGTTGAGGCATCTTCTCTGGCATGAATGGCATCTGTCTTAGCAGGTGCTCGTGCCTCAGGCTTGCCTGCAGTATCTTTTGTAGCTCATCGGCTGCCACTGACATTACCGGATGGTCAAGCTGGTCTACCTCTCGAAATTGGATTACTCAGCTTCAATATTTGTTCAACTTCTTTTTCACCCCTTTTTGAAAAATCTCTGAGGAAATGATTAAATGAACTGCATCGGTAACAAGCCCCACTTTTCAGCCGACATTCTCCAAAATGAGCTTTATTACAGTACTGGTATCTCAGCTTAGGGGTACCAACACTGCCAACACTGGTCATTGATGGAGTGGAAGGTCTTGGATTAGTGCGTTGAGAACCTCGCTCTCTGCCCGAATACCCAGTGGCTGAGGTAGAACGATCCTGGTACTTCTTCAATTTCTTTGGAGCAGAAAATTAGGATTTTCCAATCGGTCTTTTACTAAAAATTTGAGCTTCCCTCTCAGCCTGTTTCTTCTCTTTGCTCAATTCTTCTGCTTTATAAGCTCTCTCTGCCAATGTAGCAAAATCTCGAATTTCAAGAATCCCGATCAGTAGCTTAATGTCTTCATTCAACCCTTCTTCGAATCGTTTGCACATTTCAGCTTTTGAATGTACCCATTCTCGAGCATATTTACTCAATCGAACAAATTCTCTTTCATACTCAGATACCGATCTATTGCCCTGTTTCAGCTCAAGACATTCTTTTCTTTTATGATCAAGGAACCTATGGCTGATATATTTCTTTTTAAATTTGTTCTGAAAGAACTCCCATGTAATTTCTTCTTTTGGAACAACTGAAGCTTTAGTATTCCACCAATGATAAGCTGTGTCTTTTAGCAGTGAGATGACACATTTCAGACATTCTTCTAGTGTGCAAGATAGTTCCTCCAAAACCCGAATAGTATTTGTAATGGCCAATTTTTTGCCCAGGTTAATAAACCCAAATAATAAATAATAAAAGTCCAATTTATAGTCCATTTACAAATAACCCAATTACTAAACTACCCAAACCCAACAAGCCCAAAAGTCTAGAAACCCTAGACCAACTACCCAAAACATTTCAGCAACCCTAGCCCCCATCTTTTCAGCCGCCGCTCCTCACCAATGGCCACCGCGCACACCACCACCGTTACACGCCTCCTCGCACGCGTCTGTTCGCTTATATCACCTGCAAAACGAGACTAGCATGCAAAAAAAGGGAAACAACGAACAAAAGGACAAAAATGATAGCAAACAAAAGAGAAAAAAACAACGAAGAAACAGACAAAATAGAAATAAGAACAAGCATGTATTCGGCTATAAAAGCCATTTTTGTTTCCTTTGTTTTTTTTACGAACATTAAGCAATTAAAAAGAAAAAATAGAAGCAAAAAAAAAGGTTGATTTCGATTTCCATTTTCGTGTTCTTTTCTTTTTTATATTTTTTATATATTTTTTTATCTTTTATTTTTAAATCTCTTCTAAACAAAAATAACAAGAGAAGGAAAAGGCTTACCTGGAATCCCTGAGATTGTGTCGCCGGAGACTCTCTCTGTTGCTGAAATTAGACCCAAAAGAAGGAGAGGAGAAACTTTCTTCCTCTCGATCGACGGGCTGACGGCGCAAAGGCTAGGGTTTATAACCCTAGCAGAGAGTTGAGAAACAAAGGGGGAGAGGGTGTTTTGTTTTTTTCTTGAAAAATAAAAGAAGAAACGGCAAATTGAAAAAGAAGGAAGATTTTGGTTTTATTTCACCTTTGAAACGACGTCGTTTGGTGGGGTGGGGGTTTGCACATTCTCCCTAAAGGGAAAATTTGTGCGATTAATCCTTTTCATTTGCAACTCCATTCAATCGGGCCCCATTTCATGTTTTCTTTTGTTTTTTAAATTTAGCCCTCAGATCTTGTTTGGTCTTCGTTTTGATCCCTAATTAACTTTTCAGTATTTATACTTTCATACCCCGAATTTTAATTCGTTTTTAGCCATGTCCTAAATCTATTTAATTCATTTATTAACCCTTTTTTTTATGTTTCATTCATATGTTATTTCAAATATTTTATATGTTATATATTTACATCTATTCTAATTTTTTTTAATATACTGTTTATTCAAATTATTATTATTTATTCTAACTTGTTTTATGTATTATTTATTCAAAATTGTTTTATTATGTATCTTAAATCACCTTTTATATATATATATATATATATATATAAATCCACATACTTGTTTCTAAACTATTTTATATGTATTATTTATTTTAGATTCTTTCCCCATATTATACACATATTGCTTTTCGAATCTTGATATATATATATCGTTCCTTTTTTCTAAACTGTTTTGTATATATTATATATATTTTGGCTCTTTTCATATATTATCTATATAGCATCTCAAATCGTTTTTATACATATTATTAAAAAAAAATTATTTTGTATATTATTTTTTTTAAATCTCTCTTTTACTTTAGATTCTTATTTATTATTTTTAAATTGACTTATTTATTATTTATTTTAAAATTGTTTTACATATCTTATGTTAAGCTCTTTTATTTATTTAAAAATGGTTTTATTATTATTTACTTTAGGTTTTATATATATTATTTATTTTACACTTTTGTGTATGTATATATATTATCTATTTTAAAATCACTCATATGAATCTTTTTTAATTTGCTTTGTGTAAGATAGATTTTAAAACTCTTTTACATTATTTATTTTAAACTCGCTTTATGTATTATTCATTTTAAATTGTTTTATTATTTACTTTAAAATTATATATATTATCAATTATATCTATTTTTATATATATGCTAGTTATTTCTTTGATGTCTTGTATATTACCTATTTTAAAATTTCTTTTACATATACTCTATTTTTAAATTGTTTTGTACATTGTTGATATTAAATTTCTTTTTCACATTATTTATCTTAAATTCATTTATTATCATTTTAAAATTTGTTTTACATTTTATTTATTTTAATTTGCTTTATAATTTTTTTTAAAATTGTTATATATTATTTAATTCATTGGTCTTTCATTATTAATGTTAGTATTTAAATGATGCATGTTGTGAGATTATTGCCATTGCATGTACTATGATTCGTTTATTTGTATTTTCATATTATTGTCATTTACTTGTGTAATATTTTTATTCATGTATCATCGCTCCATATTGCACTATACTTTTATTTCATATCATCGCCCCATGAATCCAGCCTCGTTACATTCATCCAATAAATTCTTTTATCTTTAATCCAAACGAATAACGTACTTTATCAAACATTATACTCGCTATATTTCAAAAAGCAAAAATTTCAGAATAAGGTAATGTTTCGCGTTTTGGAACATCGAGGAATTGTGCCCTAACTTATGGGGTTTCGGTTCTCTCGTTGATTCTGAATAGCCAAATATCCCTTTGAGTTTTAAAATACATGGATTTTCAATTAAAATTAAAGACAAACTTGCGCTTGGGAGCTCATGGTATTGTGTCCTAACTTACGGGATGTGATTCTCCGATATCTCAAAACGAGAAAATCTTTAGCAATCTTTTTTATCTAATTCAAGCATTTTTTTTAAAATTAACGTTAATAAAAAAGGATCGTATTTTAAATCCATTTCTCAATTTTTAACTTTCGACTTTAGGACGATAACTAATCAATTTGGTACCACTTTTGGGTGTGACGAGGGTGCTCATCCTTCCTCGCACGTAACCGACTCCCGAACCCATTCTCTCGAGTTTCGTAGACCAAAAACACCGTTTTAATAAACTAAAATGTTTTATTAAAGCAAAGGTGATCCGATCACGCCTAATAAAGATCGGTGGTGACTCCCGTTTTAATTTTCATTTTCAAATAAAGTCGATTCCTGTTTTCAAAAAAATGGTTTCGACAATATTCTCTAACCAGAATTTAGCCCGTTCGGAATCATCATCAACTGCTACTGGGAAATTCTTCGGCCCCATACTTTCGAATTTTATCTACTGGAGCTTTCCCTTTTCTAACAGATTCAGTATCTGTACCTTGTGGGATCTCGGGAACCGGTAGAGGAGTAGGAGGGGGAGCTTGAACTTGCTGCACTATAGGGTTAGTTCTTAAGTATTGACTAAACCATTCATTCATCATTTGAAAGAAGACTGTTTTTGCCTCCTCCCCTCGACCCTGTGTCTCGAGCCTTCTACTGCTAGTTTCTTCTCTTTGTACTGAAGCCGGAGCATGACTCCCAGCTTCTCAGATTGAGCTCGGTCGGATGACATTACTATAAGAAAAACACATTTTAAATGGTAAGGAGATATCACACTATCAATAATAATTTAAATGGCATGTATAGCTAATCCCGTATTTGCTACATCAGTCCTAGAACCGGCTAAGCCGTAGCTCTGATACCAACAAATATAAAACCCCATACCCGTACTCATTGTCAGAATAGGGTACGAGGCATTACCGAAGTTTACGAATTAAATTTTTTTTACTCAATATAGCCCCTTTATAGATATCTAACATTCCCTGCAATATTAAACCGAGACCAATCCACATCAACCAATCCAATTCAACATATTTTCAAGATAGATTCATACATTTTTATAAGATAACCTCATCACATACCAAAACCAAGATTTGTTAGCCATACCAATGGCTGACCTTACATTCATATCACATTAACATTTACTTTATTAGCTAATACATGCCATTGATTTTCAAAATAAAGTTTCTTGATATACCGAAATCTTGAAGTTGATAGTGTGATGTGTCTCCGACCAAATCCGACCTCCGAGCTCTTAATACTACAAAACAGGGAAAAAGAAAATAGGGTAAGCACTTTGTGCTTAGTAAGCTCATGTAACAAGAATTATACTTACCTAATATTTTTAATACAATGCAATAAAAATTCAAATATCCATTCAATGCATTATTACCCTAACATGCACAAACTCAACATTCAAGTTAGTACAATAATTTCCATGTGTCAATAATATATATACCATGATTGATGAACTCATCAATACCATGATTTCCATTCCCTCATTATTTTTTTCCATATTTATCCTGTTGAATTTCTTAGAATTTTCGATGGATTTTCAGAGGTACACTTTTAGTGTACATTTCCGGGTCCATCAATTCATATTCATGTGCGTATATTTCCATTTCAAAGAGCACATTCCCACGAACCTCATCCTTACAGTAGGATTACCAGTTCAAGCTAAATCCCCTGTAATATAAACTCATAGAGTATTGTCGGGATTACCAGTCTAGGCTAAATCCCCTGCAATGACAATTACTCTAATGAGCTTGGATCTGAATTACCAGTCCAGACTAAATTTAGACCCTAATTCAGATTACCCGTCCGAGCTAAATCCATTTTCCACATATTGTTCAGGAGGGCTATATCAAGATAGGATCACCCGTCCGGGCTAGATCCTTTGTACCGTCAATTCTTTTTTAGAGATCCTTTGAATTTTTCTTTCATTCAACTGAGATTTCTTCCCCTTTTTATCAAATATATCAAAGTTTTATCAATTTTCATACAATGAACATTCAAATCATATTCACATCAATAACATACACTTCAAGCATTTGAGAATATAATTCAAGTTACACGAACTTACCTCGATACTTGTTCGTACACACAAATCTACTAATCCTGAACTTTTTCTTTTCCTCGATCTAGCTTGGTATTTGAATTTTCTGGATTTGGTGCAAAAATTATGGAATACCAGCTTAAAGAACCCCTCCTATGGCGTTTTGGCTGATGAGAATGAAGAAAAATGAAGAGAAATCTAGATATTTCCTATTTAGTCCTATCTTTATTTAGTTAATTATGCAATATTCCAATTTTGCCCTTAAATCATCAATTTTCCTACTGATTTCATGCCCTTGCCGTCCAGCCCAAATGAATTTTGGGTCTGATTTCCTTTTAAATCCTTTCTCATTAGACACTTAAGCTATTTAATTATTCTAGCAACTTTTACACATTTTCCAATTTAGTCATTTTCATTTAATTACCTACCCAAACGTTAAAATTTTCTAACGAAATTTTAATACCACATCACTAGCATTTTATAAATATTTATAAAAATATTTCCTACTCAGTTTTACGAGATCAAGGTCTCGATACTTTGTTTTTACCCAATTCCTTCAATAATTCTTTTTTTTCTAACTAACCACTAAATCGGTAAAAAAAATTTCTATTGATATTTTAATACGATTTTCCTATCATATAAATATTCATGCAAAAATATTAAAAAAATTTCTCTTTAAATTGGATTTGTGGTTACGAAACCACTGTTTCGATAACCTTGAATTTAGGCCATTACAGTGGTCGTGGGGGTTGGTTAGGATGTTGAGGGAACGGGCTCGAGAAACTTTGTTGAGGGTGAATTGCCATAAGTCACAGCTCGTAAGGTCTTCAAGTGAGGCAAGCTTGTGGACTAGGTCATTGAGAGATCCAAATTGGTTCGTTAAAGCGGTGATGGACAATGAGGGTTTGTAATTGTGAGGTGAGAATATGCGAAGCAAGTTTTATTTTGATTTCACTTTTTGCATTTTCTTTTTTCATAAACATAAAAAAGCTTTAACAAATGGAAAACATAAAAAAAATTACGTTAAAAGAAATAGAGAATGGGAGGAAAATAGAGGGAGAAGCAGAAGAGAATGAAAAAAAAAGAAAAAAAAGAAATTAAAAGAACATAAAAGAAAAAAATTAAATTGCTTAAAACGAAAAAAATATGTGAACCAATTGTATAATTTAACCTAAATTTTTGTTTGAAATGATAATTTAACGTGCCACATCAGCTTACAGTTACGCCGTTAATGACAACTAACGAATTAGTGACTAAAATGTTACAACACGATAATGTAAGTGACTAAAACATAACATTTCAAATATAAGTAACTAAAATTTAATCTGAGGTAAACAAAAGTGACAATTTTGATAATTTACCCAAGATATAAACAAAAGTAACTACTTTGATAGTTTATCCAATATATATACTACAATTAAAATACTATTATTATTGTATAAAACTAACTTTTTAAACTTAAATAATGCATGTATACATTTGAAAAATCATAGAATAATTAGATTTGAGTATGGTTATTTATAATTACCCACAGAATTATTTTAATTCTTAACCCTCTCTTAAGAATTGAAGAGTAGAATTAGATGTACACAACTATTTCAATTCAATAAAACCCAGATTATCCAACCAT
The DNA here is from genome assembly GCF_007990345.1 of Gossypium hirsutum. NCBI lineage: Eukaryota > Viridiplantae > Streptophyta > Magnoliopsida > Malvales > Malvaceae > Gossypium > Gossypium hirsutum. The sequence goes on along the minus strand of NC_053433.1, from coordinate 101,438,557 downwards.
ATCTCATTTTTGGTATTATAAGCAATGTAGGTAGATTTTCATACTCATAGTTCAGGACATTTATTTTGCGCAAGTTTATAACTTTTCTATCGACAGTTATCTTTTTACATTTATTATTATTATTATTGTCCCATCCATGCATTTGATGCTGAAATAGTTGATTATTATTAGATAATTAAAAAAAAACTGTTCAGCATTTGGAATGAAAAACATGATTCATCAATCATGACGTTAATATGCTGAACCTTGAGCTTCACTATATAACCAGGTAAAATCACACTCAACAGATTGGGAGTAATGTTAATAACTTACGCTAAATACTCGACATGTTTGATTGCAAATCAAAACGCCTCGCAACCAAATAAAGTGCACGCTATGTGTTCGAGTTATTTTCCCACACAGCTTGACCTCTTTGATCACTAAATGGCGAATGCCATTGAAAAACAACTACAACATACATTTTACTTAAAAATATTATTACGCGGAATTCCATACTCTTTTTTTTTCTTTGACATTTTACAAATTTGAATCCTCTTAAAACCACTGCTCTCTACATCACTATTCCGTGCTTGCACCATGAAATGTCCACGTGTTGGTGGTGCAGTTTTTCCGAGTGTTAGGCAAAAACCGGGTTCAGGGAAGTAGAAACCTATCCGGTTTATGAATAATTTATCTGTGTTCTAGTGCACTTCTAATGGATACCGGAGGATCTTGGACCGCACCTCTGGATATAAGATCGTGATTAAAGAATAACACGATAACAGTTATATCATCGTGAAAATGGCGTCGGACTTTCTTGTCGATCTTCTGGAGATCAGAATATCTCATTTCTCGTTTTCTTGCGGCTTCTTGTAGAGCAGCTTTGACCAGCCTTTTGGCACTCCCCTGCATTTGTAGAGGCTCATGAGAAACACCTTAAGATTACATATCATATCCTAATAATCTCAACTACAAGCAGTCACATTTGTGAAAGAAGTTTAACCACCTGAATTAAGGCTGTAGGATTCGGAAAAAGTGGAACTCATAATTGGAAATAAACGGAATTTGGTATTAATATGCTCACATGAAAATATTGAGGACCGAGAAAAAAGTAGTTTAGTATCAATAACAAAAGAATCAGAAATGGGGTTTGTCACAATATTATCAGAAAACGAAAATTGGTATCAACACTAACCATGGAATGCGATGACATCAATAAGATGTGAAAACAGAAAAGCTCTAATGCAACAAAACTATGCCTTTAAAAAGAACATAGAAGTAAGGACAATCTTACTGCACGCGGATGGCTGTGTACAATATCCACAGCTTTTTCATTACTCAAGTGTTCCCATAGACCATCGGATGCAAATATAAGGAAAGAATCATTTGGTTGGAGATCATGAGAAATAATAGTCGGATTAGCACTCAATATAGGCATGTTCATTGGTTCAGGAAGTCTGAATTTTCCGTTAATTGGTTCCCTGTTGTACCTTGCGTGTTTCATATAAACATCGCCTATAGATCTAGAAACCTGCATTGAATACAATCATGAAATTGAGGACATGACATGATGATTTATGACGGAATAGGATTATGAAATTGAGAAAGCAGGGTATAATGCCAATGCATCTAATGAATTCTGAAAGTCTTGCATGAAAAAGGAAAGCAATCAGAATCCAACATGTCTGTCTTATACTGAGAATCCTACTAAGTAATCCGTGTGTAAGCGTCTGAGGTTATAGTACTTACATAATAATTGTTATCCTAAATTCAAAACGAACATAATACACTTTAGTCCATGAGACCTAGATCAGCATCTTTGTGTTGGTTTTTGAGGATAAGCCTATAAGTTAAGTATTATATTATGAAGATTTCAGACAATTTTATGCGTGCCTGAATATGCTGAATCATACGATGTGGATGTTTATATCACCTGAATAATGCCCTTTACTCGCCAAACTCCATGCTTGAGGACAACGATTTGCGGATCATTTGGGTGTAATTCCTTAAGTTCCTGTCTGATAGCTGCGATATTTGCATTGTGTTCAGTTGACAACTGCAAAGCAGCCATTCCTCCAGTGTTGCCAACCTTCTTGCCCAGTACAACGCGCGAATCACCAAGATTCGCAATGAAAAGCGTTTGCTGATGTATTACTCCAACCAGGCAGCATGTCCCAACTGTTGCAATATTGGGCCGAGTACTCCATGACTCCGACACAAGGGTAGTGAACCCTTCTTCCGTTTGACGAAAAGCTCTTTGAATAGTCTCGGCAGTCACAACCCCCTGCGATTCGGCTGCTATTGCTGCATAAACACAAAGTCTAAGAACGCCAACATAAGAACAGCTCCTTCTCTAGAAGTTAACCAAAAACTAATGCAATAGAGGGAATTCTTGGGTATTAAAGGCAACTTGCAAAACATAATGCACCATTTAAATACATCCAAACAATACCACATCCGGCTGCTTTTGAACCCGAATTCACTCTAATTTTAGCCACAAAATGAATAAGAAAAGAACTTGATAGTTAACTAAAAACCAGCCAAAGTAGAAAAATAGTTTCCAAATACGAGCATTTTGTTGCCTGCTTTCAACTGTAAACCGTACTCAAATACTCGATAAAAGTACCCAATCAAAAGCTGAACTTTTCTGAAGCCTAGAAAAAAGCAACAACTGACTGAAAATTATATTCATTTAGTAATCCAAATATGAACACATCTAAAAGAAAACCCTGAATGGTAACAAATCGAAGTTTACATTTTAGGGTCAACAGAGATGAAAGCAAGCATAAGAAATTATTGACAACACCCAAAGTGACGAACCTCGAAAGTGCTTGAACAAGTGATCGCAAACGTAACGAGCCGTCTCGGGTCCGCCGTGTCCATCGTAGATCCCAACAAAAGTGCCGTATTGGCCGGACTCGATCTGGCTCTGATCCTCAAGGACCTGGTTGGCTTGGATCACGGCCATGGAAAAATCCCCGGAACCATATTTCCCTATATCTCGATACCAAAGCAACCCATCTTTACCTTCTTTTGAGCCGCCACTACTTCCTCCGCCGCCAAGAACGCCGTTCGCCCCGTGATTTCCCTTCTCATGCCCGAATGGCTTCCAGCAGAGGGAGAGAAGATTCATGAATCCCTGGAGCATCAGACATCTCTCATCATCAAAACAAACAAACAAAAACCCAAAATCCCAAACCACCGTACAATTCCAAATTTCACAATAGGATGATGTGATCTGAGGTTTAAACCCAAAAAAGAAAAAAGAAAACCTCCCACCAAGTGGTAAAACAAGGAATCAAAAGAATGATATATGATGATTGAAGAAAAGGGTATGCGTAGGATAAGATGTTGAAGGTGGATGATAAAGAGGAAAGGGGGCGGTGGTGGGTGTTCGGTGGTAGAGGAACAGAGGAGGGTCGGTTGTTTTGGGGTGGTTCCTCTTTGAAGCAGATGCGTGTTATTTTCAATGTTTTTTTTTGTTTGTTTTGTATTGGATACAACATTCAAAAAAGAAAAAGAAAAAAAAAGCAGCAAAAAATCACTTCAATTCTTCTTTTTTCTTGTGTGTTGTTGGACTTGTATCGTGCCAATGCCTCGATGCCGCACTTTTATCCGGAGACAGCTTGTTTTCTTACATGTTTCTTTTCGATTTTGTTTTTGTTTTGTTGCTTTGTTTCCTCATCTCCTCTTCTTTCTTTTTTCTTGTGAAGTAATTTCTCAGTTGATGATTGAAACCTTAAATTCTTTATAAATAATTGCTAATTAAGTGGTTTTCAAGTCTTATTTTACTCGGAAGTAAAATGGTGTAATTCACTTCTTATCATCTAATTATCGTTAGAAAAATTCACTACTACAAGATCTTTGAATAGGAAGAAACATGTATTTTAATATACTCAAATTTATATACTAATGATAATGTTAATCAAATTAAAATTCAATTGATGTTATTATAGTAAAGACGTTAGATTAAACTAAGTGATGTATTAGATATCGTAGAATGCAGTGAACTTTTGGCTTTTCAAAACATAATTGAAGTAATCATTATTTATAGAAACGGATAGTTATGAAGCAGGAAATGTTAAAAATTCATTGAATAAGCCACCGATTGACTTAAAATTCAAGATAAGAGACAGACAGCTCTATAACTAAAAAAAAAAAAAACAGTTCCAAATGAGTGCTGGTTTTTCATTTATTTTTAAACTTGCGTTGACATTTAAACAAATAGGAGTGGGGGTGGTCCCTTCGAGAATTCCAATTTTGAACAGATGGGGAAAGCAAGCAAAGCATTAAATAAAGCTACCCCTAATTCCCAATAATAATAATGAAAAAGCCCCTAAATATTTTGGCTTGTTCAGGATTTGGACCAGCATTTGTGCGGTCACATTTTCTGAAAATGGGAGTGAAGGATAGAGACATCAACATCTTTGCTAGCTGTTGGCTTTGGGTTTGCCAATGAAATAAAGACAACCCACCATTGAAAGAGCGCTTCATCCCATCCAATGCTCCTATCATTGCTCTCATTTACTCTACTATTTGACGCACTTTTTTTTTTCTTCTGCCATCTGATGACACCATGAAAATGAACCCCAACACTCCTTTTTAGGCTATTTTGTTTGTCACCCCCTGGAAATATGGCTCATGTTTTATATTATTCACCTCTCAATCTGGTTTTACGATAGCAATAGGACGCACCTTTTTCTGTTTATATCCATTTATTAAATTTGTTTTTATCCCAGACTCTATTTATTATTCGTACTGACACGTTTCGTATTCCATTAATTATTTATTTGTCTATTTATATAATAAAAATTTGAATGTTAAAATATAAATTAAAATGTGCCTTTAATCTCTATATTTTTTGAAAATTAAGAATTTAGTCCATGTACTTGTATTGTTACGAATTTAGTCTTTTTATTTTTTAGATTTTAAAATTTAGATTAAATTGTTTAACACTGTTACCTTTTTTTATTGTTAAACAAATTGTCTTGACATTTTGAAATTTAAAAAAATTTATTCACTTGATAATTATGTAATTGAAAAAAATATTATAATTAACCTGGATTTAACAAAAAAAATTTAACAATATTAATAGTTAAACTTAAATTTTGAAATTTGAAAACTAGAGGGATTAAATTTCTAAAAATACAAGAACAAAGACTAAATTCCTAATTTTCGATAGGCATATTTTAACCTAAAAAATATTCTAAGTCCTTATACACTTGTACATTTGAAATTTAATCTCTCTACTTTTATTTTCTTAACTTTAAAATTCAATTTAAATTGTTAATATGTTAAAATTATTCTATTAAATTCATTAGTGACATTTTAAATTTTAAAAAAAATTCACTTGGTGGTCATGTAATAATAAAAATATCATTGAAGATGTTGATGTATAGGGATCAAAACTAAAATTTAATCATTGTCTTATAATGTAAAAAAAAAAAGGTAAACCTAAAAGAAACTCGAAGCTATGTGTTAATCTCTATGATATTAGAGAATTCAAATTATATATAACTACGTAGCATTTTAATTCAAAAGTTATCATATTAATTAATAACACTATAAAAATATAATGGCCAAAATATATTAGAAATTAGTATAGATATTAAATCTAAAATCTAGACATAATGGAGGAACCTAAACTGAAATTTAACAATTTTTTATGATGAGAAAAGGGTGAGCTCCAACATCAGTATAGCAACGTGTGAAACAAATGAAGGGTTTGGATCTTCTGTTTATATATGGTTATTAGTATGGTTCCCACAATTTCCATTAGGTTAATTATTTGTTTGTATGAAATTATGAAATAAATATTTAAAGATTATAATATATTCTAAATTTTTATACACTGTGTACATATATTTGAAACTTAATTTCTATTTTTATTTTCAGAATTTTAATTTCTCTATTTTTTGAATTTAAAAATTTAAGTTAAATTATTATTTTTTTTTTATAAAATTTATTGGCGTGACATTTTAAAATTAAAAAAAGTTACTTGATAGTCATAAAATAATAAAAGTAATCTTGAAAATGATTATGTGGATTTTTTCTTAAAAGTATCCATTTGAACTCATCATTATAAAATATTTTTTTCAGAATAGTGTTTCTAAGAAAAATTGATATTAGCATTTTGACGAAAATAGTTAACAATATTAAGTATTTAAACTATCTAGTGACATTATAAAAACAAAAAGACCAAATTATGTCAAAAATTAAAGTATGTAGATTAAATCTCAAGTTTAAGCATAATCAAGAGATCAAAACTAAAGTTTAACCATTTTTAAATGCAGAAAGAAAAAAAAGAAGCACCATGTTAGTGTAGATGTAATTATCTATTTGTGTTAAATTATAGAGTAAACAAAGTGAATGTTAAATCTACTTAAATTCATATATACTTTGTGCATTTGGAGTTTAATTCACTACTTTTATTTATAGGAATTTAGTCGCTCTACTTTTTAAATTAATTTATTTATAGGGATTTAGTTGCTCTACTTTTTAAATTAAAAAAAATTCAATTCTAGTTATTACCATGTTAAAATTATCTATAATAGAAATATATATAATCACGAGTTTGGAAAAAACTTCTGAATTATGAGAATATTCATTTATTTCCCATCACATCACTATATTCACATTTAAAAATAATTATAATATTTAATTTAAAATTATTAGTTAATAAAAGTTGTGAAAATCACACATTTAAAAAATTATAATTTAATATACAATTATGAGAACAAAAAAAATTGTATTTGAATAAAACTTTAAGCATAAAATATAGGAAAATTATTATTTTGACATAAAAAAATGTTCTAAATTTATTTTAAAAATGTTGCATTAATTTTATTGATGTAAAATAGAGTTATTACTTAAATAAATTTTAAACATCTTAATTATCACTTAATTAATATTAAAGTTATGAACCAATTAAATGTTATGTTTAGCTTTATAAATAGCATCCTGTGGTTATATTTAATCAAGTAATATCTAAGAAAAATTGAATATTACTTTAATTTATGATGAGATAATATAATATGATAATTTTTTTTATAATTATGTTGTATGTTGTTTATATGATGTGAAATAAGCACTCTTAAAATTGTCTTTTTTTTTAATTCTGTTATTTGTTTTGCATGTGTGAAAAACAATTTATAAATTTGTTTTCAAAAGAAAGTGAAATTTCAATAATTATTTTTAATCATCATTATTAATATAATTGTAATCACATACAACATATGTAACATTAAAAATTAGTTCAATTAAATTCATCAGTATGACATTTTGAAATTAAAAAAAAAATCACTTGCTACTCTTGTAACAAAAATAACATTGAAGATACCAATGTATAAGGACAAAACTAAAATTTGATCATTGTCTTATAATGTAAAGAAAAAAAAAGACAAACTCAAAAGAAACACGCTTTAATCTCTATGACCTTTAGGGCATTTAAATTATATATAATCACGTAGCATTTTAGTTCAAAAGTTAACAATATTAATTATTTAGACTAATTAATAATATTATAAAAATATATGGATCAAATTTTGTTAGAAATTAAAATGTAAATATTAAATATAAAATCTAGACATAATGGAGAGACCAAAGCTAAAATTTAACCATTTCTTTATAATATACCAGAAATAAGGGAGCTCCAACATTAGTATAGCCACGTGTTGAACAAAGGAAGGCCCTTGGATATATATAAAAGAAAATTATTTGGTACCTATTAGTGGAGTTTTTAGATTCTACAAGCAGGGTCAGGGGTTGACAAGTGTTCTATAAGGGTATAGTAAAATATTAAAAAAATATATTTAAAAGAAAAGACATGTATCCATTTTTTAAAGTTGTTTGTGGAATTCAACTTTCATTTTTAACTTCAAAATATTTTTCGATCACTCTTTGACGTCGCAAAATTTTATATTATATTAAATTTTACAAAATTAATGTAACACCCTTCACCCGGTCCGATTATTGGACCCGAGCTATAGAATGTTACTACTATTATTGGAGCAAAACATACACAATTTACAACAAATAATTCACTTGAACACCAATTTTCATCATAAATCCGTATATAATATGATCTTCAAACAAAATTGATACTTAATCGAACTTACAAAAGCTCTAAAGTTGACTTGAGCATGACGAAGGACCATATCGAAAACTTTTCAAAATCTAGGTATAGGTATCGATACCAAGGTTAGGTACCGATACCATTACTAACCCCAATGTTTCAAAAATCAGGATGGAATTCACAAGTATCGATACTTGAAATAAGGTACTGATACTCTTATTAAAAAGTATCAATACCAAATTTAGTATTGATACTATTTTGCAATTCTGCCAATTTTCAAAATCTAAAACAAGTTACTTTGTTTTGATACCATTATTTAAATATCGATATCTATCCTCAAGGATCGATATTGACATTGATACCAATTTAGCATTTTGTCATTTTAAAATACTGTTCATTTGATTAAGTACTGATACTCTTATTTAAGGTGTTGATACTTAATGTTAAAAGGGTCAAAATCATCACATTTTAATACTTATTCATGCTCAATCCAATTGTTATATAAAGTGGTGCCTTAGGCACAATCAAGACCTACACAAAAACCATTTACAACACAATATAAAAATCATCAAAAGATCTTAAAACTTCACTAACCAATACGCCATCACTTGGCACCATTTCACAACAATATTACAAGCAAATCATTCAATCAATTTATATGATTCATACCATTTCATTCATTCCATATAACATGATAATCTATATGCATATTCACAAAGCATAACACCAATTATGAACATGATTAAATTGGCATTACTAAAAGTATACATAATCATCTATGATTCCAAGCAAGATTGACAATACAATTCACTTGACACTCCTAAGTACATGCCACATATAACTGAATTCAAACAATTAAAAATCTACCAAATCAAGAGATAGATAGTGTGATCTCCTCGAAGATTCAATTAACACGTTCCAAAAGACAAAATCTACAGGAAAAGAAATGAATGGGTAAGCATTATGAAATGCTTAGTAGGCTCATATGTAAATAACAACTAACTTACCGCAAATAACAAGTACATATGTAAAACTAACATGAATAATCAAGTTTACCTAATTCATCAGAGCATAATACAACAAGGTGAGTTATATTCATTTCAATCTAACCACATCTCTTTCATAGATATACATATATTTAAACTTGACATTCTATCCTTCACTATGATATCTTTAAGCATTTTGGACAAAACATTTCATTTTCACCTTTAATATTAACTGTATTACCCAATGAAACTTAGTAAACAACTCTATTACACAAGTATTAATTACATCAAAGGCTCATCCGTGCTGAGCATATAATTGTGTCAAGTTACCCGTCTAGGCTAAACCTTTATATTGACACATCAGCAGATAGCTTGGCCAGAGCTATAAACATATATAAGGTTACCAGTCTAGGATAAACCTTTAAAACGACAACAAATTATCAGTCCAGACTAAATCTGTGTCACATGTATCTTTGAGTCCGCAACAAATGATGGAGCTCGGTATAATTGGAAATTAACCTATAACTGTGTGTAAGATAGGTTTATGAAGTTTCATTAGAGTAATTTTTGTCGTACAAGTTTATAGTTATCCGTTTTCAAATTAAATCTAAATCTCACTCATTTTGTACTAAATTGCAAATAAATCAAAGTTCATTAAAAGTATAGGTATTCACATTATAACATACATAAGGTTCAAAACATAAATATACCATATGAACTTACTTGGAAATAATATCAACCGATAAGGTGCCAAGGCTACTCCGCAATTTTTCCTTTTCTGTAAATATCCTCTATTTGGCTTAAATCTCAATCTCAATCATAATTTAATTTAATCATCAATTCCAAACATCATTTGTTAAAATAAAGGTTGATAATGACAATAGAATGATCGCAAAATAAGGAAAAAGAAAGAACACACAAATTTTACATGAAAACCTTTTCAAGAAAAAACTACGGGCAAAGGAGAAGAAATTCACTAATGTTGAAAAACAAATGATACAAGAGGAGTTTCGAATACATCTATTTAAAGGTTGAAAAATCTTATTCTAATCAATGTCAAATAAAAGAAGTGTAGGTCTATACGGATTCTACTTGTATAGCATGGTCCGTATCGTGGGGGCCTTAACCCTACATAGATCCCCTTGTTTTGCCACTGTATTTTATTTCATTAACAAATATTCGGGTCACACAACTCTAACATCATTTAACAACATACTTAATATATGTATCAGTTCAATTTCATTTATCAAATATTCCCTCAAATTTTATATTTTATTCAATTTGGTCTCTAAAACTGAAATTTTCATAACTTTCAAATTTGAGCTTTGATTTTAAAATCAATCTCAATTTCATTCTTTTACCGCACTCTAATACCTATAATTACAAAAATTTCATGCTAAATTTCGAAATTATTTCCCTTTAGACTAATAATTTTCACTTTACAAACTAGTCTTTTTTCATATCTAAGCTCAAAACCTATCAATTAATACTAAAAGCTTCAAGATTCATTAATGGAAACTTTTATAAACTTTAATAATTTCAAAAATTAATCCTTAAACTAACTAAATCAAGGTCTTGAAATTCTAAAAATATAAAAATTACAAGAAACAGACAAAAATTGACTTACCAATTGAGGAATAGAGCTTGGACGTGAGCTAGGTGTTATAATTCTCTTTGAATCGGTTTAGGAAGAAAATGAAAAGATGAATGAATGTTTCTCCTTTAATTTTAAACATAATAATGTTTTTTGTTATTTAATAATCAATAATATAATTTAAATAGAATTTTCTCAATAAAAAGGCCATTAACCATCCACTATTAACCACAATGGTCTAATTCTCATTTTAATCCTTAATATAATACTTTTCAAGCCTTTTAACTAATAAATAACAATAGCAATTAACTTGTTCCACTTTTACGATTTAATCCTTATACTTTAATTAACTATCGGTTCAATAAAATTACTATACTAAAATTCAATATAATACTAAAATAAACTCGTAAATATTAAATAATAATATTTTCTGACTCGATCATCAGAATACGTGGTCTAAAGCCACTGAAAAACAGGCTATTACAATTAAACAATTAGATAAGTTACATAATTTTATGAAAATAAAAAAAATATAAACAAAATATTTATAAAATTTAAATATGTGTTATATTTTTTTTATAAAATTTTAAAAATAATTAAACCAACACTAGTAGTGATTAAGATTTTTGTTAAGGGTTCGATTTTTGCCTTGAGTATAGAGTAACTTAAAACTCGTGATCAACGTCTACCACCTTAATAGGCTTACAAAATACGAATAATCCATCATTGGGTTCGTTGCTTATCTCTTGTCTCAAATTTATTTATTTTTTTAAAAAAGTATAAGATTAAAATAGTATTTTTAGAATCGAACCGGACTGGTTGGTTAGATTGAGAACTGATCAATACACTGATTCAAAATAAGATAAAAAATCGATTAATTTACAAATTGATCAAACTAAAAATCAATGATTTGATCAATTCAACCATTTGAAAAATATTTGTCACTACTACTTTGGGTATATTAAATTCGTTCGAGGTCGGTGGCTATACTTCAAGAACTTGAAATAACCTTAAAAATTAAAAATTGTAAATATTGTGGACTAACAAAAACATACTCATAATTCAATGTTTGTGGCATTGAGTTGAAAGGAATTTGATTGAAGGGTGAAACACTTGCCTGCATTCATATAAACAAGATATTGACATAAAATTGTGTCTCTCGTCAATAAATTTGAACAAATGTGTCCAAACCATAGTTTGGATTAGTGGGGTCAATTAACACATGGAATTTTGTCATTAGATTTGATTATGCATGGAGTTAGGGGAACACTTGCGACCAATTTGAATCTTCGCCAAATATGTTATGCCAACCCACCTTCCACCTCGCCCTTTGGTCCCCGCACTCATCACAGCGGTTACATCCCATCCCCAAAAAATAGGCCCAATGGCTGCCAACATATGCTTATTTGATGCTGCTGGATATCTAATTTTAATTCTATTTCAACAAACCTAGTTCTTTAGTTAATTTTATAAGTCTTCCTTAAATTTAAATTGATTTCAAATGTTTCAATTTCAATGTCTTTAAAATATTACTATTATATTAGTTAAGTTATTCTATTAGTTTAGTTGTAAATTTGAGTATAATCAATCGAGTCAATTTTAACTTATGAAGATTTGAATGTTTAGAGATTTTGTGGTGTTTTAAGATTAATAAAAATATTTGATTGATACAATCCTATATTTTGAAAATTCAATTAAATCACTTTACACTTTAGACTTTGATCACAATTTAAAATTTAATCCACAGTTAAATAAGTTTCATCTTCTTTTTCCAAAATTAATTTATTCACATGTCAACATAAAATTTTCAAAATATCTAAATCTGTATTGTTAGCATCGAAACTAGCATGCAATTGTTTATTATATATAATAACTAGCATACAAATTCTAAATTGTAAGATTAAGATGGGAAAGTTTAGTTAGATGAATGAACTTTGATCATATAATGCCAACAAACATAAAAACCACATAAGTTATTATGAATATAGCAATAGATCATTGGTAAAAAACAATAAATATATCTGTATATGATATTGATTGAAATGATATAAATTGAGATTAAAATTGAGGTGGTGAGTGGGTAGTGTGTAGGGGGTGATGGTCCCAACTATAAAAGTGAGATTGGATGGGCGTAGGATTCAAGTTTCCTCCTATCTTATGCAATTCACAGGCCCACAGAATATGGTTTATGGGTTTCTTGGGATTAGTGATGCAATTTGTTGAATTAGAGTAGGGTTCAACCATTTTTTAAGAGGTAATTCCATTCCATCCTATGTTGCATAAAGGGCCTAGTTTGGATCAATGGTGTTTAAGTAAAGAAGGGTAAAACTATGGGCAACCTCACCTATATATTAATTAATTACATTTGAGCTAAAAGCAGTGACAACAACTACGCCAGAGAGCCTTTAAAAACCTTTTTTTGGCCCACTCGGATGTGTACCCATTAAACTACAAAGCTCGAAATTAGTGGAGCTCTAGAAAATTATGGGATACTAAATCTTCAATCTACAAAATTACGTGTATTCGGATTTTCAGTTTTAAGATTTTAAGTTATGCTCAACGTGGCTCAATTATTGATAATTTTTTCTATTTAAAAAATTATAATTCAATTCTTAATTAGTAGTAAGTTTATAAGTTTACACTTTGATTATTTAGTTTTTGCACAATTACTCTCCATTATGATTATCAACAACAATTCATGTTTCAAATCTTAACAAGGTCATTACCAACCCATGCCTCACTTCTAAGTTCTAACCTAATTAATTCAACAACCCTTCATATTTTACTCATTCACCATTTCCATTTCTATTAAAGCCATAACCCAAAAAATCTAAAATTTGGCTATTCAACATCCTTACTTTGAAGCAGCAACCAAATATCACCTCAAGTCCTCAACTACAATAAAAGCAAACAAAAGTAGAAAAAAGAAAGAAAGAAAATCTCCTATTTCAAAGAGACCCAAATAGGACCTATCAAGAAAGGGAAAATGATAATGTAAAAAAAAATCAAAATATATAAAGAAGAGATTCAAATGTACTAAATTTGGTCAGGAGTTAGCCGAAGAGCTCAAGACAACAGAGATTCTGTAGCACCCATTACCCGACCCAGAAGTTATGGCCGGATCCGGCATGCCACATCAAAAACGTAAAAAAAAATCATTCTAAGTCCAGAAAATTGTACTTGATGTTCAAAAGATTAATTCATTAAGGGTTAAGGTGAATGGAAGCTGTGCACCAGGTAGGAAACCGGAAAAGAGGTGGTGAGTCCATCGGACTGCTTAAGTACCAAGCTCCCTTCGGATCCAATCCTAGACATGCATACCGCCATTGCCACACCTTAACGCGATGGATATTTCTAGGAAACCGATTTGATTAAGTCATTTTTAGGAAAAGTGATTAATTTTGGAAAATACTTTCATTGCGGAAGCTTTGCTTGTTGTCGTGTTATTTTGAAATCAACTGTTGTTTTTGAAAACGCGCCCTAAAGCTATCCAATTTCAACAGTTAAAATAAGTATTACCTATCTTAGTAATACATATTAAAACCATCAAAAATAATTAAGTGGCCTTATTACATTTAAAAGCCCAAAAACTTCAAACGTAATTAAAAGGATGTCCAGTTCACCAGAAGAAAATCAAACTTTCAGAACGGGTGGCCACTCCGAATTCCCTCACAGCTCCAAGCCCACTATGGTTGGGGATTTCCTGCGTGGATGAAAATAAAAGGGGTGAGTTTGGGGAAACTCAGTGTGTAAGGAAAACCCATTCAAAGCCCAAGTCAGCTCAAGCCTATTGGGCCTAAGCTTATTGGGCCTAAGCCTATTCAGGTAACATGGTACTGGGCCAGAGCCCTTTTCAGATTACAATAAACTGGGCCTTAGCCCCTTATTCAGATAACAGTATGGCCCATAGGCCCATTTCAAAATACATGCAACATCAATAACATATGCAAGCCCATTTGGGGAGACTACTCAACCCACCAACCACTACACTCCACTCGTACCAGCCATACACTCCATGTGGGGAATAGCTCAACCCACCCAGCCCAACACTCCACAGTTGCAGCCTTGCTGCTCAGTTAACAGTAAATTGAGGCAAAGCCTCCACTACGTGGATAAGCCACTTTCAGTACTTCCTCTGTCAATATCCCAGTCCCATGCATCAGATAATAACAACATGGCATGTAGTAAATAACAATAGTCAAACATGCATTTAGGTCAATTTAACCCTAGGGGTATTTCGATAATTTATCTCTTATGGGTAAAACTGTAAATTTTCCACTTTTAAAGGTATTTCAGTAATTTATCTATTTTAGGGTTTTTCATGCATATTCCTACCTTTCACGTACTAACAGAATCACGTATCGAGGGTTCTTACCGAATTGGGCCCGTTGGCCCATCATTCCAATTTTGGTCCATTAAGGCCAAAAATATCGAGGGCACAGAAATCATGCACTTTGCAGTCCAAATTTTGCAGCTTACCAAAAACATTAATCAATTTACCTCACGAGCATTCGCACATTTGCAAATCTACAAAATACCGATTTTCGGCATTTCGGCTTTTCGACTTTTGCCGATCTAGACTAAGAAAGAGGGTGTTAGTTACACACCTGTTTGCGACGATATGCTGACGAGATCCACACACGAACCGCCTACAATTGGATTACTAACACGTTAATCTAACTATTCAAATACAAACTACGTATTAACCCTTTACAATATTTGGCCAACCACACCTACAGATCATAGTAAGCTTATAAGAAATCAATAAGCAACTCATTAACAAATTTTTGTCAATGTTTACCACATAATCATAATTTCACTGCAAGCTGTCTTCCTGAGCAACAGCCACTAAATCATTTATAACTAGAGATACGAAACTCCAAATCAAGTGCCGTTAATTTTCCCTAAAAATAGACTCATATATCTTATATCCATAAAATTTTCAGAATTTTTGGTTTGGCCAATCAATACCAGATTTTTCTCAAAGTTTCGCATGTTTCACTGTTTGACTAATCTGACCACTCTTCATTACGAATCAAATTTCTCATTGTACAGAATTCACAATATGTTCTCGTTTATTCCATTTGAAACTAGACTCATTAAGCTTTAATTACATAATTTATGCAGCTTCTAACTCATCTCCCACAATTTATGGTAATTTTCCAAAGTCACGTTACTGCTGCTGTCCCAAGCAGATTTATTACCAAATCACTCTTTCACACATAACTTACATGCATGTTTTTTTTAAAACATGTATATCACCAATCAATCATCACATATCTATGATTTTACTTAAGTATAATCTCCATTTCATCATTTTAAAGCACAACATATTAGCCGATTTTTCCCCTTAGCATCTAAGCACATGCATGCTCATTTGTTTGGCTCAACTTCACATATCTTCCATTTTTCATCAAAAGAACATGAAACAACAACCATTTCCTTCATTTTAATTCATGACCAAATGCTCACAACACAACCAAAAACCAAAATATGCTTCAAGAGTTAAGGTAGAATCAAGAAGAACTCATGAACATCAAGATAGAAGCAAACTACCATGAACTTACCTTCAATTTTCTTCCCCAAGTGACCGAATACTCAAGAGCTTTCTCCTCTCCTTTCTCTTCTCTAACTTTCAGCTATGATGAACAAAGATGGACAAAACTTTGTTCTTTTCACCCCTTTTTCTTTTAATAAAACTTCATATTTCATCCATTTAATTCTTTAATACAAAAGACATGAAATTCTTATCATGAAACATTTACCTAACCCATTATCATGAAACATTTACCTAACCCATTATCATGGAACATTTACCTAACCTATTATCATGGAACATTTACCTAACCTATTATCAATTTGTATCAATTTGTACCATAAATTATGGATATCAAGTGCACATTTTGTCTACAACAACATGATGGCTGGCCACTTCATGTAAAATGAGAGGTTTGTCATGCAAATCCTCTTATTTTGCACTCCTATTTATTTGGTCACTTCAATTTAGCCTATAGCATTTTCAAACATTTTCACATAGGTCCTATTTCATAATTTCACTCCCTTTTTCTTATGGAACAAAAATTAACTAAAATTACCGGGTTCTATATTAAGCTTGGGCCTTCTAGAGGCCCACTAACATAATTAAACCTACGCTAACATTCACAGGATTCCCGAAAATTGGGGCGTTACAGATTCAAGCCAAACTGTCAAAGAGATTGTTTTTCTCAAAAGAGGAATATATAGAATTTAGTCAGCCATTCGACAATGGTGGGCAAAGATCAGAGAATTTCTCCGTTAAAGCTTTGGGTTTAAATAAACAAAGTTTGAGTACATTTCAAGGAAAACTAAAAAGTTGAAAGAGGAAGCAAAAAGCTTTGGTTCAGTGTGTTTTTTCACTGTAGGAGGAGATCGAATGGTGGCAAGATTACTAGAATATAGTGTTGAAGTAGCTCCCAAATCACATTGCATAACTTTCGAATAGTTCAGCGATCAACTTGTAACATTTTGAAATTTAGTGGCCAAAATGTAAACTTACTAATAGTTGAGTGACCTTAAGTGTAATTTGCCTTATGATGAATAGTAAATTAATGGCCATATTAGACGCCCATTACCGAGTTAATGAGCTAGTGAACTAAATGAAATGTTTGAATAGTTGAATGACTTAAATGATAACATTTGAGTAATTCAGTGATCAACTTGTAACTTTTTAAAATTAAGTGGCCAAAGTGTAAACTTAAAAATAGTTAAGTGACCTTGGGTGTAGTTTACTTTAAGTTTTTTTTTTTATCTTAGATGTAGGTTAGTGGTGTTAGAACCAAAAAAATTATGATTTTAAACTTAATAAACCAAGATCTGTCATGTTAGATAATTTAGGAAAAAACTAGATGTGAAAGCGTACTTAAATCCATTAATATCTTGAAATATTCAAACCTCGTGGTTTTTATCTTTCAAATTAACAGATAAGTATTCCAGAGAAAGCGATTTTCTCTTTTGAAGATAAGATGTTAGAAAAGTTGCATATGTGTAATTTAGGAACCATAACCTTAATATATAACTTTTGCATATAAACCTTAATTTCTAATTAGCTCACCATCAATTAGAAATTAGTTACTAGAGTAACTATACATATTTGACTCATACTTTATTTAATAACTGAAGCCTAATAAACCTTAACCATATTAGATCACTTTTAAATTGGGCTAACATTTTATGATAGTAAACTTGTTTGTAATTTTCTTATTATATATACGGTGCCTATATTATCCAACAATGTCCCACTTAGATCATGTATATATACTAATTATCATTATATAACCTTATGAACTTAAAATTTTACTATCATATCCAACATGATATTTTGAATAATCTCGTTCATTAATTATGTTAACATAAAACCAATGTGACTCTCGTTATATATATCATAACTAAATCCATCATTAATCATATATATTAACACAACCAATTGACATAGATAGAGTATGGATGTGTAGGATGGAAATTACATGTAATGTGATCTAAACATTTCTATTTCCAACTGGTCCTCATTCAACCTTTGTGAGATCAAACCTAACCAAACTCAGAGAGTGGAGAAACCAAATAAACCTTCGTTAGCTCGAAAGGATTAACTCGAGATTGTCGATAAGGAGGTTGAATTGGCCTTTGAGAAATTGTGGTGGAAGCAATGAAAAATATGCAACAAAGAATACAATGATTTATAGTGGTTTTGACCCTAATTGCCTACTCCACTACCTTAACTTACCACAACTAAGGATTTCCTTAAATTCACTAATTTGGCAACCTTTGAGGACAAGGTTTAACTTTATAATCTCTTTTAAGATTTATGCCCCAAAATCTTAAGATACAACTCTCTTAAGGTTTCTACCCAAACCTTAAGGATTAACCATTTCTCTCAAGGAGAAACAAATGAGTAAATAAAGAAATAATTCTTACAAGATTAGGATGTTTTCCAATAAAGCACAAAAACAAAGAAGAACATTTGAGCTAGATGAATACAATGAAAACTTACAATTGTTTACAAGAAAAGGTATGAAAAAATTAATCTCTAGGTTGTTTTGATTAATCTTTAAGCTTTGCACATGTTTCTTGTTGTTGCTAGACCTTTGAAAGATGATATTTATACCCTCTAATTGATTTCCAATCGTTATGGTTGTTATAGAAGTGAATATAGTCGTTGAGGATGAGATACCAAGTCATTAACTGCCCTGTAGCAACAAGTATCGATATTTTTTGTAATTAATGCAAATTTCAGTGACTGTTGGAGTAGGAATATCGATACCTTAGGAAATATATCAATACCTTAAGAAAAGTATCGATACTGGATCGATACTATTTGGTATCGATTATCAAAAGGGTATCGATATATTGTAAAATATCGATACTTAGACAAAAAGTATCGATACTTAGACAAAAAGTATTTATTTTTAGAATTTTTTTAATTTTTTTAAATATTATCACGTCTGCATGAGGTATACGTGACTTTTTCAAAATTTTTTTTATTTTTAAAATTTTGAAAGCGTAGATCTAGAGATTCCCGAATAGGTCAATCTTTCGAACTACTGCTGAATCCATGGGCAGACAAGAGACAACCTGGCGAACTGAAACATCTTAGTAGCCGGAGGAAAAGAAAGCAAAAGCGATTCCCATAATAGCGGCGAGCGAAATGGGAGTAGCCAACAAAAGAACTGGTTAGTTCTTTGATCTAACATATAATGACTAATTTATCTATTTTTTGAATAAAGGAAGAAAAATACAATCTAATTCCTAATACGAGTGCTCCATGTACTTCTATAACTATTTTTCGTAGTTTTTATTTTTTAAATAGAAAAAGAAAATGAAATAAAAAATTTAAGATAATGCCACTTGAGTATGTCTAGTTTGCTTGATGTGTATCAAAACGAGGCTATTCATTCATGGAGAAATTAAGAAGGAAAACAAATTCTCAACCCTTCAAAATGCATAAACTTTCAATAATATGAAATGGGATATTTTAATTCTATTAAAAACATGTATAAATTCTTAAGCTACAAATTTTTTTACGTATTCATATAAAAAACAAAGGTACTGGATATTATCCTGCAAAGCATTTTCAAATATATAATTTTTTTAGGGTACTCAACTTTGATCTCAATGACAAAATAATTATTCAACTTTCAACTTAGTCACTAAAATTTTGAAAAATAATAAATCAGTCACCACTAACCATTTTCCATTACAGAGGTAACAGAATTGCCATTTTTCATCCTTCTCTCCCTTTCCATGTAACACCCTAAACCTGGCCGAGTAGGTTCAACCCTAATTTGGTGAGCTACATTAGCCACCGAAGTAACTCTCCGCTAACTCCCAACCTAACCTCCAACATACCACTTACTTGCGACAATGATGTGTTAAATTAAAAATGCAGCGAAATTATTTTTATACATAGAATGTAACTATGCAAGCTTACAAAATATCAAAGGAAAGGTTTGCATGCCAAACAGTAGAAAGACTAAAGAGTTCGCATACATCGAATTACATAAGCTTACTTAGCAGCATTAAACATGAGTTCATAACACACAAAATATGATTTCACACAACAACAAAGGTTTGCATGCAATAGTATAGGTTCTCTAAATACCAATAGTTCGCAACATGCAATATGGTTTCGCAAACAAACAGACTTCGCAACAAAAGGTATCTTATGTGCATGGGTTTTCATACTTTAATAGGGTTCACACAATTTACCTGGGTTTGCTAAGTAATAAGATTATCGCTAACAAGGGTACGCATGTAATTTTTGAAATAAAAAACATATAGGGGTTGCAAAAATAGTACTTAGCAATAAATTTGACTCACATATTTTAATAGTAAATCAACGTAACACTCATGCATGAAAAACATCGATTATACTCATAGCATAAGATAAAAAAATATTTTAAGTCATGGTTCGCAAAATAGTATACCTAAAATTTTAAAGGAACTATTTGAATAACATAATCAAAGCATAATAAGTCTAAAACTATAACAACCCGTTTTCAGTTGTGTCAAAAACAGTGGTTTCAGGACCGCGATTTCGACGAGTAAGTAAATATTTTAGTGTTTATTTATTATCTATATATTTATATTAAAGTCATATTAATTTTTCGTTAAGAAATTTTGAAGTTTAAATGGCTACTTAAGTAAAAAAGATTAAATTGGAAAAAATGAAAAAGTTGAATTCTATTAATTAAATGGACTAAATGGCTTTGGAATGTGAATTAAGGGATTTAGTGGATGATTGTACCCAACTATTTGACGATGGAAAAATATGGGTATGTGTTTAATGGTTAATGGATTTTAAATGAAAGGGTAGCTTAGTAAATAAACAAATAAAAGCTTAAACAAGTAAAAGAATGATATAATCTTCTTCCATTTTCAATTGTTTTGCCGAAAATCACCATTGTTAAGTTGAGAACATTCGACCAAGCTTCCTTGGTGCATGGTGAGTGATTTTGGTTCCGTTTCTAATAATTTTTATGTTTTTGAGCTTGTTTTAGTTTAATATAACTAGCTTGGGGGTTAATTTGTAAAATTGTTAAAAGTTGAGGGTTTTTTCATGAATGAAATTGATGTGTTTGTGAAGTTTTTTTATAGAAAATTAAGTTTGATTGTTGAATAAGCTTATTTTGTTAAAGGATTTTTAATGATTTTGAGTATTAGGGATTAAATTGTTGAATGTATAAAATTCATTGATATTAATATGAAATTCAGCTAAATTTGGGCTGTATGGAAATTCTAGTAAAATTTGTTTGCATGGTTTTGACTAGAAAAATGGTAAATTTGCAATTTAAGGATTAAGGACTAAGCTGTACAAAAGTTAAAATATTAGGAGTAATTTCATAATTTTATAATAATATAGAGTATAGGGTTGAATTAGGTGTTTGAAGTTAACTGAAATATTTAATTGAATGGAAATATTATTTAGATTAAGATACACAACAATCAGACTTAAATTGGAGAAAAGCTAAAGCTTTGGACTAGCATTCGACTTTGTTTTTGCAACCATAACTATCGAGGTAAGCTCGTATTATACTTATTGTTATATTAAATTCCTTGTTATTTATTCTACCTTATTAGTCAAGGTGCTTGTGATTACATATTGTTGATTGATGGAAATTGAGTTATATTGGAAACATTGTATCGGGTTTTGAACCTAGCAGGCTTTGTGCCAGTGTAATGATTCAGGATTTAAGCCTAGTAGGTTTTGTGTTGGTGTAATGATTCAGGCTTTGAGCCTAGCAGGCTTCGTGCCGATGTATGAAATTAGACCTTGAGCCTAGCAGGCTTTGTGCCGTATGGAGAATCAAGTAATCGTTGCGATTCTTTTAAGTTTAAAAGGTAAATAAGTTGAAGAAAGGCATGTATACAATTTATTGTTGTTCATGATTTTATGAAATGTTAATGATGAGATTTTATCATGTGATGGAAAAGATGAATTATGGAAATTCACTTCCTAGTATATACTATGACACATAGATGTTATGTTTACATGTTAGTTATTAACCATGAGGATTATGGTGGATAGAAAAGCATAATGCTTAAATGTTGAAATGAACTAGGTTGAATAGTTTATCAATTGATATTCGGTAAGTTGAAGTTAATCTTATGCAATCTTACTAAGTAAATAATGCTTACATAGTTGTGTTTCTTTGATTTTGTAGTCTATCAGAAGTTCGATCTGTTGGAATCTTTTTGGAGTCTTATCGCACTATCTAGAAGTCACTTTGTGTCACATCCTGGAAATCGGGCAGGTAGTATTGACTTTAAATTATAGATTAAGAATAGAGTAAATAAAAAATACATTAGTAATTAGGACTAAATAGGAATAGAAGCTAAAGTGGGGAACTTAAATAGACAAATTAGGACTAATGGTTAGTGGGGGATTTATTAAAACAAGGGTAGAGTTAGGAGGGATCTATATGATAACCCAACCAACTTTATAAATGAATTTGGCTATATAAGCCAACACTGCTCGTTTTCTTTTTCACATTTTAATCTCTTTTTTTTTCTATTAAAATTTTCTCTCTTTTTACGCTTTCTTCATTTCAAAAGCTGTTGCATTCGTAGTTAACTTTTTTTGAAAATTTTCTTGCACATTGCATTTTCTGAGCAACCAAAGACCATTTTCTTCTTTAAATTCTTAAGTAAAACACCATCTTTTCTCTTAAGCTTTGGTTCGGTTATTGAGCGGACCACTCAGAAGTCATGGAGGATAGCAAGACCAAATGTAAACAATATATTTTCATATCAAATCCGCATGAAATGCTTTTGGCTAAAGTATCTATGGTTTAGATAATAATTATAAATAAACTTTATTTTTTCTATGTTTGGCTTCATAGAAATGGTGAATTGAAGTTGGCAAAGCTATGAAATGTTTTCTAAAATGATTTTCAAAGAGCTTTAATAAAAGAAATAAAAGGTTTACGATTCGATTTAGCAAAGATTTTAAGAAAACTTATAAACCGAAGGGTTTTACTCTTGAGGAAGATGATGAACAATGGTTATTGTGAAAGAATAGGGTTTAGTGAGGTTACCTTTAATTAATAGTCTAGATCTGAAAATATATGTAAGTTAAGAGAGTCAGAAATTAGAACAATAAAGTCAAGTAATAGCATAGTGAGAATCTGTCATAGTTAACATGATTAAGGGGTTATTGTTGAGCGAAGAATGAATTAAATTATTTTAAACAATTATGTGATGTGTATTTGTTCATATGAAGCTGAAAATTTTGGAGGAGCATCGACTACTAGAGATAAAGGTAAGGAGAAGGTCACATAGTCAACGTTGTGGTGAACTAAGGTGAGTACTCTGTATTCTGCACTTGAAAACGAGATCGCGCTCTACTAGAAGCCAAGTAAGACGTGCGAACCTTATCTTCATGTTGTGAATTAAACATGCGCATGTGTGAACCTCTTTTACGCGTTGTGCGAATCCTTAGCATGAATATGTAAGTATGTGTTTTTACATGTTATGCGAACCTTAAAATAAATGTATATATGCATCCAGGGTTAGGTTAAATATATACTATATTTATAGGCATCTAAAGTTTGTTATATAATATAAATATGTGCAGCATTATATATATTATATAAGTGTTTATGGGACTTAATTTATATCATATATAATCATGATGTAAAAGGGTACTACTATATACAATGAATGCATATACATGTTTTATTATAAATAATATATTTATTTGCATTAAAAGGGTTTTCTATTATCTAATGTATATAAATGCATATATGTTGTGTGCGAACCTTTAAAAGTGAATTATGAACCCATGTGATCTGTGAGGTTTACCATGTCGTTTGTGAACCTATAATATTATGAAAACCCATATTGCATGCAGACATGTGTCATATACGAACCCTATTATTTTATGCAAAACCCATATTGCATGCAAACATGTGTCATATACGAACCCTATTATTTTATGCTTGATGTTTTGTATATGTGAGCTTAATGCTTTGTGAACCATGTTATGACATGTTGTGGTACTACGAGCTCTGTTAAAATTGTGAGCCTAAAATGATGAGATTTGTAAATGTGTAATAATGCGATATGTTGGCATTGTGAATTTTTGGAATCATTGGATATAGTTGGCATGCCATAGGATTGTGAGTGCTCACCCATATAGTGTGCTAGGGCATTATGGCCCGTAATTCGATGGAGAAATAAGGGAATGTCGAGCAATGCTCCATTCACCAGAGATTGTAAGAGTGTGTTTTTCGGAGAGTGTGAGTATTCGTGTTGCACTTATATGGCGATTTGAGTGATTCTATGAGTCCAAGGGTGTGTTTTTGGAGATCATTTTATCCAATAAGTATAACATTTGTTTATGTTTCCTTTTCACGAATTACCATTATATGCGAACTGAACTGGGTTAGTTATATGCGAATTGATTAAATGCAAACCCATTTATATGCGAATTGTTATATGCGAACTGTTTGTATGAGGCTATTTGGTATGTGGATTATTGATATGTTTTCTAGTGTGGTTGACATGTGTATTCATTGAGCTTTCCCAAGTACATCTTTTTACTTTCTTTTCCCTTTCAATAAGTAGTGTGCGAAATAGCAATGAGGGTAGTAGTTTAGTGATCCATCGCACAAACTTCCTTTCTACAGTATGTGCGCCAAGCTTATAAAACCACAGGATGGCAATGTGGGACATTTCCGGGGTCTAAAACTTAGAATGGGACTCATATAATTTTAGACAATTTAAAAATAAATTTTTAAATAGGTATAATTTGACTTTTTGGTCTGTTTAATTTTTGGGACTTTTTGATCTCTGAGTTTGCTTGTTTGGTTGAAGTTGCTATTTGAATTATATGATACTACCTATAAGAATAAATGAGACATTTCACAACTAGTAGAACCTACCAAAATTTAGGTACGCGTTACTCCACTTATTATATGACTTATTCTTTGATTTAGAAAAGCATGCTCTTAGGTTTAAATGCTTGTATGGTGAGTATGGATGGTTGGTGTGGTTTATGGTAGTTTTTTGGAGAGTTACCTTGGTGGCTAATGTGTCATTCGAAATTCAAGTCGAATCATCTCGAAGGGTGTCACATTTAGTGATATCAGAGTCAAATTTATAAAATAATATTAAATATGTGTTTAATAAATAAATAATTTTTTAACCTTTTTGGACAAAAATAAACTTATATGAAAATTAGTTGTAAATGGGGTAGGAAAGGGAATACATTGCTTTCTTTGAAAATTTTTTCTTAAAAAGAATTGCTTTGGATCACTTGCCACTTCTAACTTTCCCATTTTCTTTAAGTTAAAGTAAATAGTATATAAAAATGTCTCCTAGACGTGGGTGTCCGATTACGAATGCACTGATTGAACCATCTCTAGACAAGCTGTACTTGGAGCTGGTTTCGAGCCTTTGGTTCAAGCATTGATTGGGGCATTCCAGAGTATAGCCGATGGGAACCCTGCCCCAGTTGCCAGAGGTTTGCCACTCTAGTGGTAAAGAATTTCAGGGAGCAAATGGAGCTAATTCGACGGTTGTTGAATATTTCTGGAGAGTGTTGAAAGGATCCTTGAGGAAATGGATGCTAGAATGAGAAGAAGTTGCGTTGCATCGTATCCTTACTAAACAGGGAAGCTTATCGCTGGTGGAATACGGTAAAGAGGAAGACCACTCTGATCACCTTACTTGGGAGTTCTTTTTGGAGTCCTTCCGAAAGAAGTACTTGGGAGAGCAGTACTTGGATGCGAGGAAGGGAGAGTTTTTGATCTGGTTCAGGGAACTATGTCTATGACTGAGTACGAGTCTGAGTTTGTACGGCTCAGCAAGTATGCTCCCAAGATGGTGTTCTTTTAGAGGGAGAGGTGTTAGAGGTTTTGGTTTAGGCTAAATAGAAACATTCGAGTATATTTAGTGGCACAGAGTGCTAAGGTGTTCAATGATTTGGTAGAAAAGGCTAAGGCTGTGGAGGAGACACTGACCAAGCCACCAAAACCGATTGTCATTAAGACCGGAAAGAGGGGTTCCGATCAGTCAGAGTCATTAGGGAGACCAGGCAAGAGAGGTCGAGAAATTTAGACGTCTGACAGGAATGATCAGCGATATTCTCATTCAAGTCAGGCCAGAATGCAGAGTATAACAGTAGTTGCTTCAGGTGGATCAGTCGAGTTCTCGGCGTGTCAGCACTGCAAATGTAGGTATCCAGGAGTGTGCTAGAGGGTGTCCAGGGCATGTCCGCGTTGCGGGTTAAAGTAGCATCGGATTCATAAATACTTGATGAGAGATGAGATGGCCCAGACAGTAATATTTGTTAGAGGCTGAGGCCGATGTTGTGGTGGTAATAGGAGACAAACAAGTCAGAGATCAGTTGCTCATACTATAGTTGCACCAACCGATTTGGGTGGACTTGATCGTTATGCTTTGAGTGAGATGTGGGAGTGCTCGATGAAAAATGTGATAGCAGGGACATTTTTAGTAAAATCATTCTCTTTATTTTCATTGATAGACTCGGGTTCTACTCATTCGTATATTGTGAGTGATTTGGCCAACGAGTTAGGGGTTTCGATAGAGACCGTTAGGTAGGGAATGGTAGTGACGAGCTCGTTAGGAGGAAGTGTTTTAGTTGATCAGGTTTATCGAAGGTGTTCGTTGGCAGTACAAGGATACACTTTTCCCGTGGATCTGATAGAGCTTCCATTTTGCAGGTTTGATATGATTCTCGAGATGGATTGGTTGTTCGAGCATGGGGCAAGGATCAATTTTGAGATGAAGCGTTTTATTTTGAGGGTCGAAGGCAGATTTGAGATTGTAGTGGTGGGAGAGAGACTTGAATTCTTCTCTAATACGATGTCTGCAACTAAGGCTGTGAAGCTAATAAGTAAAGGTTGTAAAGCTTACTTATCTTATGTGCTCAATTCTGGGAGTAAAAGTTTGAGAGTTCAGGATATCCGTATTCTGAAGGATTTTCCTGACGTCTTTCTAGATGAGTTACCCACTTTGTTGCCAGATTGGGAAGTTGAGTTTGGTATTGAGGTTTATCTCGGTACCACACCGGTGTCCATTACACCTTATCATATGGCACCAAAAGAACTCAAGGAGTTGAAGATCTAGTTGTAAGAGTTGTTGGATCGAGGGTTCATTCGACTGAGCGTATTGCCTTGGGGTATGCCAGTGTTATTTGGAAAGAAGAAAGATGGTACCATAAGGTTGTGTATTGATTATCGACAACTAAACAAGTTAATGATCAAGAATAGGTATCCCTTACCTCGTATTGATGATCTATTTGATCAGTTCATGGAAGCAAAAGTGTTTTCAAAGATCGATTTGAGGTCTAAGTATTATCAACTTAAGGTAAAAGAGGCGTATATCTTAAAGACTGTGTTCAGGACTCAGTATGAACATTACGAGTTCCTGGTTATGCCATTTGGATTGATGAATACACCTGTAGCATTCGTGGACCTGATGAACCAAGTTTATCACTCGTATATGGATCAATTCGTAATTATCTCTATAGATGATATTCTCATGTATTCCCATACCAAGGATGATCAATGCACATCTACGGGTTGTACTTCAGATTTTGCAAGAGAAGCAACTATATGTGAAGTTAAGTAAGTGTGAGTTTTAGCTTTGGAAACTAATGTTTCTTAGGCATATGGTGTCTTCTGAAGGGATTCGTGTGGATTTGAAGAAGGTTGAGGCTATTCTAGAGTGGATGTAGTCGAAGAGCGTTACTGAGGTCCACAGTTTTTTGGGATTAGAAGGGTACTATAATAGATTTATTGAACGGTTCTCTATTATAATTGTACCCTTAATGAAGCTACTTCAGAAGAATGTCTCGTTTGAGTGGACTGAGGAAAATAACGATATTTTTAGAAGCTGAAGACAATGTTGACTGAGGCACTAGTGTTAGTTCAACTTGAGTTTGGGAAAAAGTATGTTGTCTATAATGATGCGTCTTATACGAGACTCGGATGTGTTTTAATGCAGGATGGGAAGATGGTAGCATATACTTCGAGACAGTTGAGGCCACATTAGTGTAATTCCCTAACCCATGATTTAGAGTTAGTTGCTGTGGTCTTTGAGCTCAAGGTTTGGTGTCACCATCTTTATGGTAAGAGGTGTGTTATCTACACCGATCACAAGAGTCTTAAGTATCTCTTATCCCAAAAGGAGCTAAACTTGAGACAGAGGTACTAGATTGAGTTGCTAAAAGACAAGATTATATGATTGAATATAACCCTAACAAAGCGAATGTGGTAGTTGATGCTTTGAGTCGAAAGTCGATGCTTGAATTGCAAGCTATGTTTGGAAAGTTGAGTTTAACCAGTGATGGTAGGTTGTTGGCCTAGCTTCAAGTGAAGCCAACTTTGTCTAGTTAGATTAAGGAAAGGCAGTTAATGGATGAGTTCTTAGTAAAAAAGATCTGGCAAGTTGAGGATGGTAGCAATAGAGATTTCGAGTTGAATTTTGATGGCATCTTAAGTTTCCGTGGAAGACTATGTGTGCCTGTTGATGTGGAGCTTAGTCATGCAATTCTTACTGAGGTGCATAGTAGCCCATATGTTATGCACCCCGATAGTATCAGGATGTATCAGGATCTTAGGGAGTTGTATCGGTGGCCTGGATTGAAGCGGGATGTTATCAACTTCGTGGGTCGTTGTATGGTTTGCCAGAGAGTGAAGGTAGAGCATCAACATCTTTTAGGTTTGTTGCAACCGATACAAATTCCAGAATAGAAGTGGGTGAGGGTCACGATGGATTTTTTTGGGGTTTGCCACCGACTTCAGCGAGGAAAGATTCGATTTGGGTGATTATTGATCGGTTCTTGAAGAGTGCGCATTTTCTAGCAGTGCGTACTAATTACTCGATGGAGAGATTAGTTGAGTTGTACGTGGCAGAGATAGTTCGACTTCATAGTTTACCGGTTTCAGTCATCTCTGATAGAGATCTGCGATTTACCTCAAGATTTTGGAGGAGTCTTCGGGGTGCTTTTAGTTCGAAGCTTAACTATAGTACAACTTATCATCCCCAGACATATGGTAGCAGGAATGGGTAATTTAGATACTCAAGGACATGTTGTGCAGTTTTGTCATTGAGTTTGGTAGTAGTTGGGAGTAAAATCTGTCTTTAGTGGAATTTGCTTACGGTAATAGTTACCAGTCGAGTATCCAGATGGCACCATTCAAGACACTGTATGGTAGGTGGTGTAGAAATCCTCTTTGTTGGTCTGAATTAGGTGAGAGACGTGTTGTGGGTCTGGATTTGATTCGAGTGACTGAGGAGAAAGTGAAATTGATTGGTGATAGACTGAAAGCCGCTTCTAATAAGCAAAAGTCTTATGCAGATTTGAAGCATCGTGACATCGAGTTTCAGGTTGGGAATCAAGTGTTCCTTAAGGTTTTACCTTGGAAAAAAGGTTCTAAGATTCAAACGAAAAAAGGAAGTTAAGCCCGAGATTTATTGGGCCTTACAAGGTTATTGAGAGGATTGGACCAGTAGCGTATCGACTGAGAGTACCGATTGAACTTTAATGAATTCACGATGTACTTCATATGTCTATGTTGCGTAAGTGTTGATCTGGTCCGTCACATGTTGTTCCGATTGAGAAGATCGAGGTTGAACCTAATCTTCTTTATGATGAGGAACTAGTTGAAATCTTAGCTCATGAGATTAAAGTGTTGTGTAACAAGAGCATACATTTGGCAAAGGTTTTGTGGCATAACCACAAGACTGAAGAAGCTACTCGAGAAACCGAGGATGCGATGAGACAAGAGTATCCTTATCTATTCGATTTAGCTAATTTTGAAGACAATTATTTTTATAAGGAGGAGTTGTCACAACCTGGAAATCGAGTCGGTAGTATTGACATTAAATTATAGATTAAAAATAAAGTAAATAAAAAACACGTTAGTAATTAGAACTAAATAGGAATAGAAGCTAAAGTGGGGAACTTAAATAGGCAAATTAGGACTAATGGTTAGTGGGGGATTTATTAAAACAAGGATGGAGTTAGGAAGGATCTATAAGATAAGTAAACCAACTTTATAAATGAATTTGGCTATATAAGCCAACATTGCTCATTTTCATCCTCACGTTTTAATTTCCTTTTTATATTACAATTTTCACTCTTTTCACACTTTTTTCATTTCAAAAGCTATTGCATCTTGTAGTTAACTTTCTTTCAAAACTTTCTTGGGCACTGCATTTTCTGAGCAATCAAGCACTATTTTCTTCTTTAAATTCTCAAGTAAAACACCAATTTTTTCTCTTAAGCTTTGGTTCGGTTATTGAGTGGACCACTTGGAAGTCATGAAGGATAGCAAGATCAAATGTAAACAATCTATTTTCATATCAAATCCGCATGAAATGCTTTTGGCTAAAGTATCTATGGTTTAGATAACAATTATAAATAATTTTTATTTTTTAATATGTTTGGCTTCATGAAAATGGTGGATCAAAGTTGAAAAAGCTATGAAATGTTTTCTAAAATGATTTTCAAAGAGCTTTAATAAAACAATAAGAGGTTTACGATCCGATTTAGAAAAGTTTTTAAGAAAACTTATAAAACAAAAGGTTTTTCTCTTCAGTAAGATAATGAACAGTGGTTATTGCGAAAGAATAGTGTTTGTGAGGTTACCTTTAATTAATAGTCTAGATCTGCAAATACATATAAGTTAGGAGGGTTAAAAATTAGAAAACTAAAGTCAAGTAATAGCTTAGTGAAAATCTATCATAGTTAACGTAAATAGAAGGCTGTTGTTGAGTGAAGGTTGAATTAAATTAATTTAAACAATTATGTGATTTTTATTTGTTCATACGAAGTTGAAAATGTTGGAGGAGCATCGACTAACAGAGATAAAGGCAAGGAGAAAGTCACATAGTCGATGTTGTGGTGAACTGAGGTAAGTACCCGGAATATTGCATTTGAAAACAAGATTGTTCTCTACTAGAAGCCAAGTAAGACGTGTGAATCCTATCTTCATGTTATGAATTAAAATATGCATGTGCGAACCTCTTTTATACGTTGTACGAACCCTTAGCATGAATCTGTAAGCTTGTGTTTTTAAATGTTATGCGAACCTTGAAATAAATGTATATATGCGTCTAGGGTTAGGTTAAATATATACTATATGTATAGGCGTTTAAAGTTTGTATATAATCTAAATATGTGTACTGTTATATATATTATATAAGTGTTTATGGGACTTAATTTATGTAATATATAATCATGACGTAAAAGGGTACTACTATATACAATGAATGCATATGCAGGTTTTATTATAAATAATATATATTGTAACACCCCTAACCCGTATCCGTCGCTGGAACAGGGTTATGAAGCATTACTGGAACATTCAATCACATTTTACAGATAAATCATGCAAGTTACTATTCAAATTCCGAAATCATTCAAAACGTCCCTTAAATAGACCCTCGAGGCCTAATATGAACATTAAATTTGAATTGGGACTTAATCGGGAATCCTAAGAATTTTTTGTGACATGTCAAAAAATTTTCAAGTTACAGGGATCACATGCCTCTGTGGTCCAAGGGACACACCTGTGTGACCCTGAGACACGCTCATGTTTGATCTCGTGTAACTCTTTGACTTGTGCATAGGGCCATGCCACACGTCAGTGTGCTAGGCAGTGTGGTTAAATAATTCAATTCAAAATAAAGTGCAGGTTTCACACGGCCAAGACACACGCTTGTGTTCTTGGCCGTGTAGCACACACGGCTGAGACACACGCAGTGTCTTTGCCTGTGTGCTCAATTCTGAGCATTCTATTTCTCAAAATTTAGAGTGTAGGGGTCACACGACCTAACTACACGCCCATGTACCTAGCTGTGTGTCAAATACGGTCTAGACACACACCTTTGTGTCTGCCCATGTGGACAAAATAAAACCATTTCTAGCTTCATTTCTCACCCAAATTCACACTAATGACCTGCACTTAAACTCACATCCATAAACCAACCAATTCAAGCATTCAAATATAGAAAATTTCATCATTCATCATGGCATATCATTTCATGCATATATGTCTACAATCATACCTTAGTTCAATCCATGTATTAAACATGATTTGATCAACTACTTAACATATATGCAACTACCATAGTTTAACATTACAAGTATATTAAACAAACAATTACTAGCCATTCCAATGGCTATATTACAAGCATCATTTACATTTACATGCCTTTATTGCCAATATAACCTATACATGCCATTGTAACCATAATTGTTTTACCATATTGTACCGACATGGGCCGATGGATAGTCTGAGTGATCTCCGTCGAGCTTCCAATCCAACAAGCTTTCGATTTACTCTAAAACAGGGAAATAAAACTAAGTAAGTATAAAATGCTTAGTAAGTTCGTATAACATGGTACTTAACTTACCATTCATTCTATTTTGAGGTAACTATGTAAGGCATAATCAATCAATTTGACTTCAAACTCTATACACATTCTCATTGCCCTTGTTAGTCGTATATTCCATAATAACATCAAAACATATATGGGCTTAAAAACAATCAAGTTTCCAAGCACATATGCTTTCCATAACATGTATTCATTCAACATGCATAATTCATCTCATTATTTCAAGTATAATTTCATAATAGTTCATTTCGAGTTCAGACCATTTCATATAAGAACTTTACTCATATTACTCAGAATATCAAATTCACGATTAGTACACTTAAGGTGTACAAGTCTAATAATTAAGAATGAACATATATCCATCAAATAAAGTCCGTGTACAAATATCATCAGCTCATGTTTTCATATATCACTTGTCATGTATCATCATTGATTTGTATTTCAGACGGATACATGTAATAACTCATTTCTTATCCATATCTTTTCATATCAAGATTTTTACCCGTTGAATTTATTTGAAATATCAAGGGTAAAAAAAGTAGTACACTTGAGGTGTACGAATCAGAATCCGTCAATTCATGTCCAATGGTACCCATAGGGTACTATATCGGAGAGTACACTCTCGAGCCATACATGTACAAGACAGGATTACCAGTCCAGGCTAAATCCTTTTTTATGATATATGCTCTAAAGAGCTTGATCTGGATTACCTGTCCGGGCTAAATCCAATTCATAACATATGCTCTAGAGGATTTATATTAGGATTACCCGTCTAGGCTAAATCTAGTCTGCAACAAATACAGGACCTCATTCATTTCGGGGAATCACATATCCATCGAATTTTCCATTTATTCAAACGAGATTTAAAATTTCTCAAGTATTAGAAAGCATGTGATTATTTCCTACATCTAAATCATACATGTAATTCAAATAGATACATTCCACATTCATTTCAAGCTTATAAGTAACATTCTCATCGTTTATCCTTTATCATCTATCGGGCATTATCATTCAATTTAAACATTTTTATTTATTGGGCTTGATTGGATATGTAATCGTTTTACATATTTCTGACATTTATACAATTTAGATAAACACAATCAATGCAAGCATGTAAATAAACACAATTTAGTTACACGAACTTACCTCGACAATGTTCGTGTATGTAAAATCTACTAATCTGACATTTTCCTCTTTCCTCGTTCTAGTCTGAATTTGGTCTATCTGGATCTATACGAGTAAATTTAACATCAATTTATCATATTTCACATTTAGGTGGACTCAATTTTTATCTTAGGCAAAATTACCATTTTTCCCCTAACTTTTCTATAAATTTCAATTTTTTCCTTAGGCTCGTAAAATGAAACTTGTGCAATTTAATCCCTATTCCAAGCCTAACCAAAATCCCATTACAAAATTTACAACACATGTATTCATAAAAATTTAGAATTTTTCATCCAATTTCATAACTTTACATTTTAGTCCCTAAATCATGTTTTCATAAAAAATCACTTAGTAAAAGTTGTTTATCTATCAACAACCTTTCATTTTCTACCATAAATTTCATATTTCTAGTATATTCATCCATGACCCAAATTTCATACTTTGATAACTTTTCAAATTAATCCCCCAAATGGATAGATTAGACTATCTCGATTTTAAAAATATAAAAATTACTAAAAACGGGGCTTGATTTCTTACCTAAATAAGCTTGATAAGTCTTCTTCCTCTCCTAGGGTTTCCATAGAAATATTTGGGGAAGATGATATGAACCTGTTTTCTTTTTCATTTAATTAAATTGTCATTTAATAACTTTTCATCTTTCCAATTTAGTCATTATCCTTTTTTTTCCATGGATGAGTCATACCAAAATATCTACATACTTTCCTTTTATTGTCTAATTACCATATAAGGACCTTAAGTTTTGAATTTCATAGCTATTTGATCCTTATAGATACTAGAATACAACTTTTGCATTTTATGCAATTTTGTCATTCCCGTAATTAAACACATAATCGATAAAATTTTCTTATCAAAATTTTCACATGACATTTATAACATAATATGAATCATATAATAAAATAAAAATAAATTTTATTTTCGGCTCGAATTTGTGGTCCCGAAACTACTATTTCGATTTCACCGAAATTGGGCTGTTACATATATCTTTGCATTAAAAAGGTTCTGTATTATCTAATGTATATAAATGCATATATGTTGTGTGCAAACCTTTAAAAGTGAACTATGAACCCATGTGATATATGAGGTTTACCATCCCATTTATGAACTTATAATATTATGAAAACCTACATTGCATGCGAAAATATGTCATATGCAAACCCTATTATTTTATGCTTAATATTCTGTGTATGCGAGCTTAATTCTTTGTGAAATATATTATGATGTGTTGTGGTACTGCGAACTCTGTTAAAATTATTAGTTTAAAATGACGTGATCTATAAATGTGTAATAATGTGATATGTTGGCATTGTGAACTTTTGGAACCATTGAATATAGTTAGCATGCTATAGGATTGTGAGTGCTCACCTATATAGTGTGATAGGGTATTGTGGCCCAGTGATTTGACAGAGAAATAAGGGAATGTCGAGCACTGCTCCATTCACTAGAGACCGTAAGGGTGTGTTTTCTGGAGAGTGTGAGCATTCGTGCTATACTTATATGACGATTCGAGTGACTCTATGAGTCTTAGGGTGTGTTTTTGGAGATCTGTTAATCCAATGAGTATAACATTTGATCATGTTTCCTTTTCATGAATTGCCATTATATCACTAAACTTAACTCGGTTAGTTATATGTGAACTGATGATATGCGAAGTGATTGAATGCGAACCACCTATATATGAACCCATTTATATGCGAACTGTTATATGTGATCTATTTGAATGGGGCTGTTTGGTATGTGGATTATTGATATGTTTTCTAGTTTGGTTTACATGTGTATTC
Organism: Gossypium hirsutum; assembly: GCF_007990345.1. Taxonomy (NCBI): domain Eukaryota; kingdom Viridiplantae; phylum Streptophyta; class Magnoliopsida; order Malvales; family Malvaceae; genus Gossypium; species Gossypium hirsutum. Next base: position 101,403,055 of record NC_053433.1, on the reverse strand, counting down.
ATTGAGCTTTCACAAGCTCATCTCTTTACTTTCTTTCCCTTTTTGGTTAAGTAGTGCGCGGGATAGCGAGGAGAGTGGCAGTTCAGTTATCCATCACACAAAATTTCTTTTTACAGTATGTGTGCTGAGCTTATAAAACCCCATGAAGGCAATGTGGGACATTTTCGGGCTAGAGAATTAGAACGGGACTCAGATAATTTTAGACAATTTAAAAATAATTTTTAAAGGGGTGTAATCTGACTTTTTGGTCTGTTTAATTTTTGGGTCTTTTTGATCTCTTTGTTTTCTTGTTTGGCTGAAATTACTGTTTGAATTATTTAATACTGCCTATAAGAACTAACGAGACATTTTGCAGTTAGTAGAGCTACCAAATTTTAGGCACACCTTACTCTGCTTATTATATGACTTATTGTTTGATTTAGAAAAGCATGCTTTTAGGACTAAATGCTTGTATGAAATATTTTGTATACGTAGGGCGACTATGGATGGTTGATGTGATTAGTGGTAGTTTTTCAGAGAATTACCTCGGTGGCTAATGTGTTGCTTGAAATTCGAGTCAGACTGTCCTGACCGGGTTTAGAGAGTTGCACTTTAGTAATTTTTAAATATTTTGTATTTTTTTCATAAATGGCATGTATAAGGCTTAATGTATAGAGTTTAAAGTCATTTATACTTTTGTTATGTTTTGGTTATTTTTGTAAATAGTTGTATGCATAAATGGTATAGTAGGCTTGTACATGTTTAAAGCTATATGAAAATAGTCATTTTGGTATGCGTATTTTGAATGATAAAATGGGTTGATGATAGTTGATATTAGGTAGCTATTTTGCTTAAGTTGGGATTAAGATATGACATTATAGTTTTATATCAGGATAGGATCACCTGTTTGGGCTAGATCCTTTTTACCGTCAATTCCTTTTCAGAGATTTATCAAATTTTCTTTTCATTCAACCGAGATTTCTTTCCCTTTTTATCAAATATATCAATTTTTTTGTCAATTTTCATACAATGAACATTCAAATCATATTCACATCAATAACATACATTTCAAGCATTTAAGAATATAATTCAAGTTACACGAACTTACCTCGATATTTGTTCGTATACAAAAATCTACTAATCTCGAACTTTTTCCTTCGAACTTTTTCCTTTCCTTGATCTAGTTCGTATTTGAATTTTCTGGATCTAAATAAATAAATTTAATCATCAATTTAATACATTTCATGTTCATATGTTACATTCTCTATAATTCCACTATTATTTATAGGTCATTCAAAACTGTCTACTTGAGTAATTATCAATAAATTATATATATCTGAAGCTACAGAATTCCAAATTGAAAACTGCTTGATGTTTCTGAAACTAGACTCAAATACCTTTCTACCATAAGATTTTTAGAATTTTTGGTTCAACCAATAAGTACGGTAAAATCTTCAAACTTACCTATTTTCTGCTGTCTGACAACTTCAACATTTCTTTGCTAAAAATTAATTATCTCTTAATAAAAAATTTGGATGATGTTTCTATCTATTTCTATTGAAAATAGACTCATTAATAATTTGAAAATGTAAATTTTAACCCATAATTATTTTTCTTAAAGTTTTTATGATTTTCCAAAGTCAAAACAGGCGAACCCGAATTCATTCTAACATTGTCTCACAAAATTTATTATATCTCATAATTTACAATTCCATTTCTTACACCGTTTCTTCTAGGAGAAACTAGGCTCAACAAGATTTAATTATATATATTTTTATCCTCTAATTCGATTTTCACAATTTATGGTGATTTTTCAAAGTTAGTCTACTGCTGCTGTCCAAAACTGTTTTAATGCAAGATGTTTATTTCCATTTTTCCCCGAAGCTTTTAATAAATGATAATTTCATCCCTACTCAATTAACCTCTCAATTGAGCTGATTTTTCTCAATTAACACTTTATTCTATCACTTCAAACTACTTTATAACCTTTTGGAATTAGAATTTCAGCACTAGACTTTAATTCCAAACTTTTTCACAATCAGGTCCTAAAAATCACTTTCTATTGAAATTACCTAATAAAATCATCTCATAAACAAATTAAAGCTTAAATTTCATGTTATTTCATCATAAAGTTACAATGCTCAACCATGGTGACTTTCAATTGCATACATGAAATTAAAAACTAATGAATTTAATAGTAGGACCTCGTTGTAAAAGTCACTTGGTGCAAAAATTATGAAATACCAGCTTAAAGAACCCCTCCTATGGTATTTTGGCTGATGAGAATGAAGAGAAATAACAAGAAATCTAGATATTTCCATATTAGTCCTAATTTTATTTAGTTAATTATGCAATATTCCAATTTTGCCCTTAAATTATCCATTTTCTTGTTGATTTCATGCCCTTGCCGTCCAGCCCAAATAAAAATTTTAGTCTAATTGCCTTTTAAATTCTTTCTCATTAGACACTTAAGCTATTTAATCATCCCAGCCACTTTTACACATTTTCCAATTTAGTCTTTTTCATTTAATTGACTACCCAAACATTAAAATTTCCTAACGAAATTTTAATACCACATTACTTACATTTCATAAATATTTATAAAAATATTTTTGACTCAGTTTTATGAGATTGAGGTCTCCATACCTTGTGTTTACCCAATTTCTTCAATAATTTCTTTTTTTAACTTACCACTAAATCGGTAAAATTTTTTATCTATATTTTCATATGATTTTCCTATCATATCAATATTCATGCAAAAATATTAAAATAAATTTCTCTTTAAATCAGATTTGTGGTTATGAAACCATCGTTCCGATAACCTTGAATTTAGGCCATTACATTTATATTAATGTTTGGAAATGTATGTTTTATGTTACGTTTTTATGGTAATGCTTTGTAACCCTATTCTGGTAATGGATACAGGTTAAGGGTATTTCATTTAGTGGTAGCAGAGCTACAATTTAGTTAGTTCTTAGACTGAATGTAGCATGTACGAGTCTAGAAATACATGCCATTATATAACCCGTGATTGTGCGATAACTTTTGACTCGATTTGAACTATGTTTTCATATAGATAAAATGTCATCCAATCGAGCTAATTCTGAGGAAGTTGAAAGTAACACGCAAGCCTCCGTTTATGGAGTAGCGACTAGTGGTAGTAGGCTCGTATTTGAGGGCTGGGGAGGAGAGGCTAAGGAAGCTTTATTCCAGATGATTAATGAATGGTTTACCGAGTTCGTACGAATGAACCCTATAGCTTAACAACCTCCACCCCCACTTGCTCCCCAACTGATTCCCGAAATTCCTCATGGTTTCGAACTAGTACGAGTGAGCAAGCCTCCAGTTGATAAAATCCATAAGTATGGGGTTGAAGAGTTTCGAGGTACATCTAAAGATGATCCTAAAATAGCTAAATTCTGGTTGGAAAATACGATCAGTGTTTTTGATAAATTATCATGTACATCGACAGAATGCGTGAAATGTGTTGTATCATTATTGAATGATTTGACTTACCAGTGGTGGAATACCTTAGTTTCAGTTGTGCCGAGAGAATAGGTAGACTGAAATTTCTTTCAGACTGAGTTTCGAAAGAAATATGTGAGCTAGATATTTCTTGATAAGAAATGTAAAGAGTTTCTTGAACTGAAATAGGGTCGAATGTCAGTGTCTGAATATGAAAGAGAGTTTGTTCGATTGAGTAAATATGTCAGAGACTGTATATCGACAGAGGTTGCTAAGTGCACACGGTTTGAAGACGGGTTAAATGAAGACATCAAATTGTTATTCAGGATCTTTAAATTAAAAAACTTTGTAGTGCTGGTTGAGAAAGCACACAAAGCCAATGAGTTGAGTAAAGCTAAGAGAAAAGCTGATTATGAGGCTCATGATTTAGGAAAGAGGTCAGTGGGAAAGTTATACCAATTGCCATCAAAGAATTCAAAAGAATATCACGGTTCTTCTTCAGCATCAGTGGGTTATTCAGGTGAAGATAGAGGAAAACAACATGCAAGCTCGAAACCTCAGGCTACGTCTGTAGTGAGCGTGGGCAGTGTTAGAAGCAACAAGCCCGAATATCAATAATGTAGACGACAACACTTCAGCGAATGTAAAATGAAAGACGAGACATGTTTTAAATGTTGTTCGTATAAACATTATATCAGAGATTGCCCGAAAAGGTTTGACAAAGAAAAGGCTCAGACTACTAGACCGAGTAACACTATTGCCAGAGGTAGACCTCCACGAAACACTAGAAATACAAGCAATAACCGTAGTTGGACAAAAGACTCTACTGTGAGATCCTAGGCACAAGCGCTGGCTAAAGCTTATGTGATCCGTGCTTGAGAAAAAGCTTCAACACTAGATGTTATCACTAGTACATTTTCTATCTTTGATACTGGTGTTACTGTTTTGATTGACTTGGGGTCAACACATTCAAATGTATGCAAGACTTTAGTTTTAGATAAGAAATTGTTTTCGAGTCCACTGAGTTTGTAGTTAAAGTAACAAACCCCTTAAGCCAGTATGTTTTAGTTGATAAAGTTTGTAAAAATTGTCCTTTAATGATTCTGGGTTGCAACTTTTCGGCTGATTTGATGTTACTACCCTTTGATGAGTTTGATGTGATTCTGAGTATGGACTGCTTAACTCTGCATGATGTTGTTGTGAATTGTAGATGAAAGCTTATTGTATTGAAATGCCAGAATGGTGAAAAGCTTCGAATTGAATCAAATAGACTGAATAGTATATCTAATGTTATTTCGGTTATGTCAGCACAGAAGTATGTTAGAAAAGGCTGTGAAGTGTATCTCACTTATATATTTGATTCTAGAGTTTCCAAGTTGAAGCTAGAATCGGTTCCAGTGGTATGTGAGTATACAGATGTGTTTCTAGAGGAGTTACTAAGGTTACCGCCAATTAGAGAGGTTAAGTTTGCTATTGAGCTAGTATATGGAACATTTTCGATATCGATAACACCTTATAGAATGACACCTACAGAGTTGAAAGAGTTGAAAGCACAATTGCAAGAGTTGACAGATAGGGGTTTTGCTCAACCAGCTATTCTCCTTAGGCTGTTTCTGTGTTATTTGTTAAGAAAAAAGATGGATCCATGCGACTATATATAGACTATTGACAGCTCAACAAAATCACGATCAAGAATAAGTATCCATTGCCACATATTGATGATCTGTTTGACCAGCTGAAAGGTACGACAGTGTTTTCAAAGATTGATCTTTGTTCTGGTTACTATCAATTACGGGTTAAGGACTCAGATGTGCCGAAAACTACGTTCAAGACCATGTACGGACATTATGAGTTTCTTATGATGCCATTTGGTTTGACTAATGCACCTGCAGTATTTATGGATTTTATGAACAAAATATTCAGGCCGTATTTAGATAGAATCGTTGTTGTATTTATTGATGATATTCTGATCTATTTACGAGATAAGATAGAGTATGCCCAACATTTGAGAATTGTTTTGCAAACTTTACGCTAAAAACAACTGTTTGCCAAGTTTAGCAGATGTGAGTTCTGGCTTCGAGAAGTCAAATTTTTGGGACATGTTGTATCGGCCGATGACATTCAAGCTGATCCGAGCAAAATTTTAGCTGTGGTAGATTAGAAACCTCTGAGAAATGTGTTTGAGGTCAGAAGTTTTCTGGGTTAGTCAGATATTATAGAAGATTCATCAAGGGATTCTCGATGATTACTACACCATTGATGAGATTGTTGCAAAAAGATGTTAAGCTCGAATGGTCTTAAAAATGTTAGCAAAGCTTTAATCAATTGAAAGCATTGTTCACTGAGGCACCTGTGTTAGTTTAGCCAGAGTCCAGTAAAGAATTTGTGGTTTATAATGATGCTTCATTGAATGGTTTGGGCTGTATTTTGATGCAAGAGGGAAAAGTGATAGTGTATGCTTCTAAACAGTTGAAACCATACGAAAAGAATTATTCGGCGTATGACTTAGAGCTTGCAGTGATTGTTTTTGCCTTGAAATTTGACAACACCATTTGTTCGGGAAAAAATGTCATATTTTCACATATCATAAAAGTTTGAATTATTTGATGTCATAAAAAGATTTGAATTTGAGACAACACAGATGGCTCGAGTTATTGAAAGATTACGACTTGATTATTGACTATCATCCGAGAAAAGCTAATGTTGTTATGGATGCTTTAAATAGAAAGTCTCTGTTTGCTTTACGAGCATTGAATACATGATTGATATTGATTGGTGAAGGGTCGATTTTAGCTGAATTAAAAGCTAGACCGACATTTTTTCAACAGATTTGTGAAGCTCAGAAATGCAATAATGTTTTGATAGCTAAACGAAAACAGATTGAGACGATACCTGATTTAGATTTTCATGTTGGTTCTGATGATAGTTTGTATTTCAAAGGTAGAATTTGTGTGCTGAGAAATTCTGATCTTGTTCAGAAGATTTTACAGGAAGCTCACAGTAGTAGCTTATCTATTCATCCCGGTAGATATAAAATGTACGGTGATTTGAAACAGATGCACTGGTGGCCTGGTATGATATGAGAGATTTCTAAGTTCGTAACGAGATGTTTAGTTTGTCAACAAGTTAAAGCGAAGAATTGGGTACATTCTAGTTTATTACAGTCGTTGATGATTCCAAAGTGGAAATAGGAATCTGTCACGATGGATTTTGTATCAGGATTGTCTCTGTCACCAAGAAAGAAAGATGTTGTATGGGTTATTGTTGATCATTTGACGAAGTCCGTGCATTTCATTCCAATACGTATGGATTTTTCACTCGAGAGATTTCCAGAGTTGTATATTGTTGAAATCATTAGATTGCACAGTGTGCCAGTTTCTATTATTTCCGATAGAGATCCGCGGTTTGCGTCTCGATTTTGAAATAAGTTACATGAGGCTCTAAGTACTCGACTGAGTGGTAATCAAACCAATTGAAGTGGTAATGTATATTTATGGGTTTGGTTTTGTTGAAATTATGAATAATTTTAAAGGATAAAATGGTACAAGAGTAAATAAGGTTAAATTAATTAAAACCAAATTCAATTCATCTTTTCCAAATTTGCTTCCACCGAAATTTGAAGGATAAAAAAAGCCATAGCTAGGGTTGGAGTTTCGACAACTTCTATAGCTAGCATGTAAGTGTTATTTTGTCCCATTTTTAATGATTTTTATGTTTTTGGGATCGTTGTAGTTTAATCTAGCTAGCCCGGGGATTAATTTGTAAAACTATTAAATAGCTCACAAAGGAGCACACACAGAGACATATAACAATGAGCTCACATAATGAGCTTACTGGAAACACTTGTAAAGATTTCACACAAAAGCTCGTGAAAACACAACTTATAAAACAATATGTTAAAACGTTTCTTAAAAACACAAGCTCACTTAGGAGCTAGCATAAAACATATATTTAAAACACAACCTAAAAAGTGTTTTGAAAACAAGTCTCAGAACTGAAAAATAGGGTTTTGTCAAAAACTTACTTTTGGAACTTAGTTTAAAAACAAAGTTCTTGAAAACCAACATAGTTCGCACACAAGGTACAAACATTAAACATTCATACTGGAAAACATGATAGTTATCATACTTACGACAATCCAGATCACTTGCCAAAAATTGAGAATTAAACAAGCTTGGCTTTGCCTTTATCCTTGCTTGTAGATTGTCCAACAGGTTCGCAATATAAACAAACACATAGATTACTAAACAGACAGAACTTACAGAATTCACACATGTAAGAGAACTTGGACAATCAACCTTAACAAGACAGAGGCTTACCCTAGGTGCTATGAACTTAATTCAGAATAAAGACTTGATGGCATGATATTCGATAAGAGAGTTCTCATGGAATAAGGGTCGTATTTATAGACCTAAGTGTCCTAGAAATCTTTGGATACCCTACTTGACTTAGGAAAGACATTACTTGCATGTAAAGTATTCCTAGATACACTATATCTTTATTTCCTAATTTTAAGTCTGATTTTATCTTTGACTGGTGAACTCTTAGTTCGTAACTCAACTGCCGAACACCAGTTCACCAAATAGATTGGTATACTCTTAGTTCGCAACTTATTTGGTGAACCTTAACTTTCCAAACAAATTGGCGAACCCTCTTGTAATGAATTTGGCGAACTCCTTACGGTGTCTTTTGATGTATACTACTTCATCGAAACACTGGCAAACTCCTTGCTAATACTTTTTTGGCGAACTCCCCCTCTGGTAAACTCCATAATTCGCCGAAGTACTGGCGAACCTTCACTTGTTAGGCCAAAACTTTTAGGTCTGATTTTGGGATGTTACACTCCATTCTCGTCTCCTTCCCCTACCACTGCTCTCCCATCCCTCTACTTCTTTCCTACCATCTCTCTCCCTTTTTTCGATTCTCTCCCTCTCCCCCATCGTTCCTCCCCTAATCCGACCCTCCCCTTCTCTGTTATCGCCCTTTTCCCTTTACTAACCCACCCACCCTTCAAGCCCCTTGATTTTTTCTCCCAAAACCATGGATCCTATTCTCCCCAACCAAAAATCTCAATCTAAACCTCCAAGAAAAATCCCATCAAAGACCCATTTTTGAAAAATGAGTAGTGGAGTAGTTTCAGCAAGCAAAAGCCTAGCTTGTGGTAGCCACAATTGCCTTTGCTCCATTCCTCTTCTCACACCACTATTAGTAAGCTTCTCTCTTTTTTCTCATCATCTTCTTTTTTTTCTTATCAAAATGGCAGCTTAAAAAAATTTGACAGAAAAAACAATGGAAGAAGAGACATTTACAACCGCGCAGGTAAATAAAAACCCATTCTAAAAACTAAAAAAAAGGTCTTTCTTTCACATGAAAATTTGAAAAATCATAGCTTTCTTCAAATTTTGAGTAATAAGGTAAAGTTAATCCTTTTATTCTTTGAGACAAAATAGAGTGTTTGATCTTAACATAGTTAAAGGATTTTTTCAGGTTCCTTAGACATTCTTTTATTCTCTAATTCAATTCAAATAGATTGTTGAGAAAGTAAAGCAAATAGGGTTCAGTCTCAAGAGATTTACTTTTATTTTAGCTTTTACTATTTTGGATTCAATGAGAAAATCCACTTGGGAGACATACTTTGATATTTATAAGAAATGTAGTTGGTCTAAGGAAGAGATTTTAGATGGTTTTAAGAATCATCCATCGGTAATGGCAGTTTTTGAGTGTAGAATTAAAACATTGATGGAGTTCTTTGTGAATGTAATGGGATTCAAGGCTTCATTTGTTGCTAAGCAACCCTATTTTCCAGGATTGAGCATGGAGAAAAGACTATAAATGATTACAAAGTAGAGAGAAAGGGACTGCAAATGATTGTTGATTTAGGAGAGGGTTAGCAAAAAGAAAGGGGCGGTGGGAGAGAAGGACAGGGTTGAAGTAGAGGAAAGGACGATGGGGGAGAGGGTGAGGGTCGAAGTAGGGGGAAGGATGATGAGGGAGACAGAGAGGATCAAAGTAGGGGGAAAGACGATGGAGGAGAGGGAGAAAATCGGAGTAGGGGGATGATGGGAAAGAGGGAGAGGGTCGAAGTAGAAGGAGTGAGAGTAGGGAAGAGGGAGAGAATCGAAGTAGGGGGATGGATGGTGAGGAATATTAAGAGGGATAGGAAAGCGGTGGTAAGGGGAGGGAGATGAAAGGGGATGGGGAGAGAAGGATGAAAAATGGCAGCTTTGTTACGTATGTAATAGGAAATGGTTAGTGGTGACTGATTTGTTATTTTTTAAAAGTTTAGTGACTAAGTTGAAAGTTGAGTGACTATTTTGTCATTGAGATCAAACATGAGTGACTGTTGGTGTACTTTACATTTTTTTTAACAAAGTTGAATATGACTTTGTTAATACATATCCTATATCTGAGTTTTTAGCATACATAGATTAATCAGTACGGTACCTGCCAAGAATGCTGATTGTTGACATATTTATAGAGTGATCTATAGCATAAACGATTCATAATCCTATAAAATTTTATGCTAGTTTAATCAATTAAGATTTGGCAATGAAATAATACTAGCTAGTTTCACCAACCATTCATTGGCTTTTCATGCATGTTCTTCCAAGGAGCTCATTGTAGTAAAATTTCTCATTAACCACAAGCCCTTGAAGCCTATAATGATACGCTATCAAGACTTGGCAAGATGGAAGAATTTTATATATGTCTTCCAATCCTCGTCATATTTAGCTCATAATTGATCATTAATTCCAAGGGAATCACTTGACAATTATCGTGTAATATGTGCTATCAGTTCAATTTTTCTCATACATTAGCAAGTTGCCGAATGTTAATAGGAAAAACATCATTAGAGTCGCCATCCAGGAGACGTTTCGCTATTATGACATTGGCTGCATCAGAAGGATGGAATGGGTCCCAGAAAACGTACTTGGATCTATCTGGACAAACTTTGGATGACGGACCACATGGGATCAAGCCACCGAAGCTACCGGCGATATAGCAGCATGCAAAGCTTCCGCTGTCGAAACCTGTAGAACACGAAATATAGCTAAACCATTTCAGAACATATGGTTAATGCAATTGCTTGAAAAGTGGGTGAAAAGAATTTTACAGCATTGGTACCATAGGCTCTATAATTTTGTATCATATCGTCTACAATGCGGTAAACATCAGCATACACAAAAATTGAACCCTTAAAGCTTGTGGTGAGCTCTTTAGTAAGACTCCTCAACTCAGTATTAAATAGCTGAGCCAGCTGATTTGGACGACTAGCACAGCTAGTTCCAGCTGTTGGATTTAGGTCTCTCTCATATGGTATACATCCAATGGGGCCTACATTTACCACAATAATCTTTCTAGCACTCGAAGTGTAAAGTCTCTGAAAAAAAAAAAAAACAAAGCTGAATTTCTGTGGAAACTATGATTGATATAAGAAAGAGAGTTGAGTAGAAAATCTATTACAGTAAGCTGTAGCTTGAATCTTGCAATCATGGAGGCCACAAACACTTGTGGAGGGACTAATTTTTGCTCCTCAGCTGAGACAATGGGTGTAAAGTAGTTATTGATGAAATCATTGGATCCCATCGTAACCGAGAAAAGAGAGCTTTGAAGCAGCTCTAGAGTTGCAGAAACACCAATGGTGGAGATTATATCTTGCCTCGTATTTTCAAAATTGTCCAACTGTGCATCAAAGTTGATTCGACCACCCTATCATTGCATGCATATTTATATTATTGCTTATTACTAAGTGAAAATAATGGATCTTTGGACATTAAAAAGAGCCATAAGATAATTTAATCTCAAACAAGTTGAAACCAGTTCCTGCATTTGAAGTTCAGAATTAGACTTTTTTACGTCAAATTTTTATTTTGGTCGCTAAAATTTGAGATTTACTTTTCCTATTTTAATTTTGTTTGATTCTCCTGCTTTCAGAATATTATAAATAACCGGAAAAGAATCCTACTTTTATTAACATTTGAACACCATGTAAAAGAAGCCTTACAAAGATGTTTCCAGTGTGGTTGAGAATCCCACCTCCCCCAGAAGCATAATTGATACCTTGAAGAACCACTGGTCCTCTAGCTGTGGGGGCTAAGTAAGGCGGAGTGAAACCTGGAAGACCCAATTCCTGACCTGCAATCATTTCCATTAAACTTATAATCAATTGCCTCTTTAACCAGATTTATAATCATGAAATGCAGAAGCTTTATCAACTTGCCTATGATGTCCACGATTGTTCTACCATTGGTGAACCGACCGGTCGGACCTCCAAAATCGATCCCATTTGGGACGAAGTTAGCCTTTGATAATGATGCAATGTAATTGTTGTTTCCTGCATCAACCAAGGAATCTCCAAACACAAAGTTGGCTGGAATAACATCCGTAGCAAAACAAATTTTTAGTAACACTTTGACTGTCACTATTTGGAACACGGTCCTAACTATCATTTGTCTATTTGAAAGCTCACTCATAATGAAATCAAGTACAAGAATGCACCCAAAAGAAAACAGTGCTAGGACGGTCCTGTAGGATAACCTTAGATCATTGATTAAACCTTAAATTTTGAAGGGGACAGAGCACTAAATTTATAGATGAGCATGTGGTCTGCAACGAGTAACAGGTGAGTAAATGCTAACATTAAATGAACTGCCACTTCTCAATACAAAATCCCGTGAGAAGCCAGAAAAAAGACAAAGTAAACACTATTGTAGTGTCGTAAAACGTTCCAGTATTTGTTAAAAATAGAAGTTTGAGCTGTGAAAGAAACTGAGCTAAATGTACTGGGCTCTTTTTTCATGGAATTTAAAACCAAAAATTTATGTGAGCCATTGGGGTTTTTTACAAATATGGTATAAAAAAATTATTATATATGAAAATAAGTTGTCAGATAAATTATTTACGAAAATAAGTTACTTTTTTTTAGTTGCGCCTACCTGACAGGCACGACATATTATTTTATTAATAAATTTTTTTCTAATATTTTATTATTATTATATTTTAAAAAAATTTCAGGTTAAAAACGGGTCACCCGTGACCCGTAGGCGCCACATGTGGTGCCTGATGCAAGGGCGCCACACCCTGCAAACCTCATTGACCGTGCAGTGAAGCAGTGAAGAAAGAAAAAAGAAAATAATTTAGTAATTTTTTATAATTATTTTAAAATTAGATTGTTAGTAATTTAGAATTATTTGATAACTTTTTGTGTTTGTAATTATTTTAAAATTAATTTATTAATAATTTAAGATTATATATTCTAAATTATTTTGTTTAGTTTAATAATGTTAAATTTATTTTGTTAAATATTTTGCTATAAATAATTTGTAACTATAAAGAAAATAATTTAGAATTTTTTAGAAGTCAAGAGACTAAAAAATTGAAAGTAAAAGAGATTGAGAATAAAAATTAGAAAAGACGGACGAAATTGAATGGAAAAAGATGATATTTGTGAAAGTAGTATTAGAGTTTGAGGGCAATAAAATTTGTAAATGTTGGTGCAATAAAATTAATTTCTAAAATGGTATTTTTAATAGTGTATTATTGTATTGCGATTTTTTTGATAATGTATTTTAAAAAAATATTTTTATAGCTATTTTATTAGTAATTTATGATTAGTTTATATAGTGGTTTTATTGGTTTTTTACCTATTTGGTATAAAAAATTTATTATATACGAGAATAGGTTTTAATAAAATACGGGTTGAGCCTCCTGAGAAGGCACCACATGTCGCGCCTACCTGACAAGCTCAACATGTCACGCCTGTCAGGTAGGGGCAACATGTGGTGCCTCCTCGTTAGGCGCAACCCATTTCCCCTATATATACCCCCTCCCCGGGAAAGCATGAGCAAAAAAACTAATAAAAAAATTAGTAAAAGTAAAAAGAGAGAAAGAAAGAGGGAAGAAAGGAAAATAAGAAGAAAAACAAGGTATTTTAATTTATTTATTTTTAAATAGAATGTAGTAATTTGTTAGAAATTTTATTATTTAATGTTATTTTGTTAGATAAATAATTTTGTTTGTTAGGTTCTGAATGAAAAATTTTGCATCAAAAATTTTGAAAATTGTGAGAATTTTGAACTTTTTTTAACAGATCTAGTATTGAAGATGGAGAACAAATTTTTCGTATGCATTTATTTCGATGGCGAAATTTTGACAACAAGCGTCGGATGTATATTTGAATGCCGCAAACAAGTTGCAATGAGATTTAATAGAAATATCACGTTTGATGATATGAACGAAAAAAATTAGTGAAAATTTTTTATAGACGTTGTGGGAGAAGGATCTTGAAAATTTTCTACAAGTTTCCAGTTTCGATGGATCCCATAAAATTCATCGAAATGGAACTTGTAGACGATGAAGATGTGGAGACAATGGTTGCTCTTTATTGCCATAGCAACCAAAATGCACCGATTCACTTATTTGCTGAGTTAGCTATTGTGGAGTCAACAGAAGATCCAACTCCATTAGGTGAAGAAGCTGGACCTCAAGAGCCGTGTATGGTGGTTCCGATATCATACGTTGGTAGTCGATATTGACATTGATCTTAATGCTACACCCGAGACTGATGTGGGTGGTGATGATGTATACCGAAGTAGTGATCCTTTTGATTATGAAGTCGATATTGATAGTGATCTCGACGTGGATGATGTCCCAGATGATATTGACGATGAAGGCGTGAACGAGGATGGAAACATTAATGCATCTTTAGTCGGGAACCAGATCCGTCGTATTGTGATACACAATAATCCTGGGGCACACATGTCTCGGATAGACCCCGATGCGGCGCATGCAGCCGAGTTCCCGGAGTACCCTAAGATACTACCTACTCACCAGATGGCCATATATTCTGATCCTGAGGAGTTGTTCGTGGGCCAGAGATTCAAAAGTAAGGAAGAGTGCGTATTTGCCATTAAGCGGTATAGTATGAATATATCAGTAGACTACAAAGTCGTCAAGTCTAAACCGACATTATATATTAGAGAGTGTTGGAAGTTGGCAGAAGGCTGCAATTGGCAGATACAAGCTGCATTTATCCAGAAGTCTAAGATGTGGGAGATACAAAAATTTGTTGGGCCTCACACATGTACTTCAACACTAATGACAGAAGATCATCGAAAACTTTATTCGAAAACTATTTGTACATGCATCATGCCAATGGTTGAAGACATGCCGACCATTAAAGTTTCGGTATTAATTGCCGAAATGCAGGCACGATTCCAGTATCGAGTATCATATCGAAAGGTATGGATAGCTAAACAGATGGCAATGGAGCATTTGTACGAAAATTTTGATGCATTGTACAATGAGTTGCAGTGATGGATTGCGGCAATGAGGGAGTACGTACCGGGTACTGTCATTGAGTTGCAGACAAGACCTTATTATGGCCCAGATAAGCAACAACAACCGGGTAAAAGAATTTTCCAACGGATGTTTTGGACATTTGATCCATGTGTGCGTGCATTTCCCCACTGTAAGCCATTTATGCAAGTGGATGGGACGTGGCTATACGGTAAATATACACAAATCTTACTTATTGCGATTGTTCAAGACGGGAACAGGAATGTGCTACCGATTGCATTTGCCATCGTAGATAAAGAAAACATGGAGTCGTGGGAATTCTTTCTTACAAATCTACGGAGGTATGTAATTAGTAATGATAATATTTGCATCATCTCCGATAGAGGGAAAGGATTAATTGCCGCCATTAGGCGTTTTGGTGTGCCATGGAGATCTGTTTACTGCATACGGCACATTGCGGCTAACTTTCATCGAGATTATATGAATGCAGATTGGAAGAGACAAGTTGTGAAAATGGGTAAAGAACAACCTTATCGTTTCAATAAATAACATACAATTTTTTTGTGGCGAGACTGTAACTTAACTTATATCGTCTTAATACATACACAACTTACGAGCTAGAACCACACATTTTTCGGCAAAGGATGACTAGGCTTGAGAGTGACATAGAAGGTCAGACGAACACATATTTTCGACAATAGTTGGGTAGCATGGAGCCATGGCAATGGGCTCAAAGTTTTGACGAGGGCTTTCGTTATGGTCAAATGACGACAAACTTGGTGGAGGGGATTAACGCTATGTTGTTGAAAATGCGACATCTTTCGATTTCATCTGTCTTCTCAGCTACATTCTATAGGTTGGTTACCTTGATGCCAAGAATGGGTCAGCAACAAGTCAACCAGACGGAGACAGGACACGTGTTTGTCGAACATGTCAGGGATGCAATTGTTGCAAACAGTCGGATGGCGACGTCGATGAACGTAGAAGTATATTCACGATGTAATGAAACGTTTCGCGTTATAGAGACCATCGGTCGTTGACTCGGTATTCCACCTAGGTCATACGGGGTTGATCTCCAAAATAGACGGTGCGATTGTAGGAGGTTCCAAACACTTCATTATCCTTGTGCATATGTTGTGGCAGCTTGTGCTAAGGTCTCGCTCAATGTAGATTAATTTATCGATGAGGTGTACACACTTGAACGCACGTTACGTGTATAGGAGAATGAGTTTCCCGTGCTTCCTGACCTATCTACTTGGGAGGTTCCTCAGACGACCTTTGAGCTTATCCCAGACAAAGGCTTACGTAGGAACCCTAGAGGTCGTCCGCAATCATCAAGAATCCATAACGAAATGGACATTAGAGAGAAATCCGACGGGAAGCTGTGTGGAGTATGTAGATTAGCTGGTCACAATCGGAGTAACTGCCCACTCCAAAATTACCAAACTGGACAATCATCGCGATCGGATAGAAATTAAGATATTGTTCATTACATGTTGCTTATTGCATGTTGAAAGAAAAAAGTATTGTCTTATTAATTTTTAAGTACTTCGAAACTACCGAACTGGATAATCATTCTCTGTTTTTATTTATATTATGTATTTCAACTAAGCAATTCTAAAATTCACACTCAAATCCGATAATAAAATGGCAAATAAAAAAAATTGATAAATATAATGCAAAAAAATAATTTACATAAAAATAAAGTAATTTACATAAAAAAATAAAGTAATTTACAATACAAAACCCTTTAAAATTGATGGTTTGATGGTGTGGTTCTAGGGGTCTATCTTCGTGGAGCTCGACGTTCACGTTCTGGGCGACTACGATGATCAACGTTCTCTTCACCCATATGTATGGGTGTAGAGAAGACTCAAATGCCACTAATGAACTCGAGTCGGGGGGAGTAGAGAATGGCGCTGGATATAGGCCGGGGGGAGAAGAGAATGGCGACGGATACGGCTCTGGAGGAGTAGAGTACGATGGTGGATATGAGCTGCTCCCGGAGTGTAGCTCCGACTCCGGCTCTGGCTCTAGGTCTACCTCTGGAGCTGGTGCATGATGCTGATCTGGAAGATGTTGCCCAATCCGTGTCGTATGAGGGGGGACTACCATTGACCGCCCACCAAATAAAAATGGTTTCCCCTTCTCATAGTACCACTGTAGGTACTGTGACGAGGGCTGCAGATCCAAACAACGATTCATCTGAGGTACCCTACTAAACTGGTTGTTCCACATCATAATATATTCTGAATGCTCATCTCCCCAATCAGTTCCATGCCTCCCCCTCCTATTCATGCCATGTAGCTGTACATCCAATCTTACTGGCTGTGTCGGGATATATTGTATACAACCGAACTGCCGGAGTACTCGATCGCCATGATACCACTCCACTGTATGAAAATGGATAAGGGGTGCGCTAATGCACCATAGGTGTGAGTGGACGTGGGCATACGATGGAATAACAGCTGTAACTTCAGGAACAGAATATGGCATCCAAATGAACTGCACAGTTCAAAACATTTTTATATTAACGCGGGTTAAGTGAGATAAAATAATAAAATAAAATTAATATTAAAAAAACTTACTCCCTCTCCAGAATGATTCTCGATCATCAAACGGTATATCGGAACCGTGTATGACCTCCCGATACCTGGATTCGTGCTTCATCTATGAAAATAAATTGTTAGAACAATATAATCCGAAAAAGAGACAATTAATTGTTGTAGCGCGTAAAGATTCATCACCTGTTAACGAGTGGAAATATATATGATTGATGACTAATGGATGCCAAGAATGGCATCCGATAAAGATCCCACGACTGCAACAGTATGAGGCATCCACCTATGTCAACCGTAGAGGGATCTGTCGTCCGAAAAAGTTCGCGGTACAAAATGGCTAACACTGCGCACCCCAACTGTATGAATGCGTGTTATGCAAATTAGATAGCAGCGGTAAGTACATTAAGTGGACTTCACTTCCGTGTGTATCCGGCATGAGTACACCTCCTATAAGGTGCATAATATAAGTTCGCGCTGCCTGCATAACCTCCAATTCAGTGGCAGTACTAGGCAAATATTCAAAATTGGCCTTTGGCCATGAAAACTTCAAGGTTTGAAAATTTCCCTCACTTGGCAAGCGTCCAAGTAAGTCATAGCAAAGGCGAGCAGGCCTAGAGATCAAACTTACGCCCGTGACCGTGCTCCCATCGATGGGGAGCTCCAGCTGTAGTGCAACGTCCTCTAGAGTGATTGTGCACTCCCTGCACGGCAAATGAAATGTGTGGGTCTTCGGACGCCATTGCTCGACTAAGGCAGAAATCAAGTTATATCGTAGATTAAAAGTCCGGATCAATGCTGCTGATCCAAACCCGACTAACTCTAAGAACGGTATTAGGCATTCATCCGGCTGAAACCCTACACTATGAATATGGCCCTTTAATGCGCGATACTCGACCTGACATTATTATAATAACGAAATAGTTAATACAATATAATTTCATTCAACAAATAATGTAATGTGAATATCAAATAAAAATTTCATTACCATCTCATTAATGCTACTTGATATGTGATTAGTACTATCAATCAATGAATCCATTTGTTACAAATCTGCAATTAAAATTATATAACAACAAATTTAATCAAAATTTTAATCAATCAATAAAAATTATCAAATAAATAAATAAATTTATATAACCTAATCATTTTTTAAAAATACATTATCAAAAAAAACACAATACACTAATACACTACTAAAAAATAATTTTATTGCACAACCATTTTAAAAAATAATTTTATAATTCCCCATCGTTTACAAAAACCATTCAATTTCGTCCGTCTTTTCTATTTTTTTTCTCAATCTCTTTTACTTTCGATTTTCTAGTCTCTAAACTTCTAAAAAATTCTAAATTATTTTCTTTATAGTTACAAATTATTTATAACAAAATATTTAACAAAATAAATTTAACATTATTAAACTAAACAGAATAATTTAAAATATAATATTAAATTACTAATAAATTAATTTTAAAATAATTACTAACACAAAAATTTATCAAATAATTCTAAATTACAAATAATTTAATTTTAAAATAATTATAAAAATTTACTAACTTTCTTCTTCTTCTTCTTCTTCTTTCTTCTTCTTCTTCTCTTTTTTTTTTCTCTCTTTGTTTCTTTGCTCCTGCTCCTGGACGTAACAAACATTTGGGGGGGGGGGAACCTTATATGGTCCCCCATTATTGTTTTTCTACAATTAAATTTCATTCCTCCCCAATTTGAGATGACAAGTCACTGGGGAAGGTCATGAAATGACTACACGCCTGCAGGGTGTGGCGCCCCTGCATCAAGCGCCACATGTGGCGCCTACAGGTCACGGGTGACCCGTTTTTAACCCAAAATTTTTTAAAATATAATAATAATAATAAAATATTAGAAAAAAATTTATTAATAAAATAATATGTCGCACCTGTCAGGTAGGCACGACTAAAAAAAAATAACCCATTTTCGTAAAGAATCCATCTGACAACCTATTTTCGTATATAATAATTTTTTTATACCATATTTGTAAAAAACCTGAGCCATTGATATGAATTTGAGATGAGTTTTTATGGGGGGATAAATTTTAAAATTATTCAAAATTTTTTATTGAATGTTAATTTAATATATGAGTTTTAAATAATAGCATGATAACTTGTAAATAAATATTAATAATTTTATTTAAATATAAGCAAATATTAATAGTAACTATTATAAATAAATATGGGTAACTCTCAGATTTAGGATCTTAAGGGTTTACGATTTTAGAATTTATTTATCTATACTATTAATAAAATCTTTAACTGTATTAGTGTTACGAATCAACTGAACACCAATTTTGTTTAGAAAATTACAAAAATATTCTTTCTTTTTGCAATTAAAATAATTTATATTATTTAATGATACTTTAGTCTTTTTATTATAACAATAACCAATAAATTAATGCATTTAGTGAGACTTAAACTCATACCAATTAGATTGATAATACCTTGAATTTACCACTAAAGCAAAGTTTCGCTTTGTTTTATTTTATACATTTTTGTTTTAATATGTACAATTTATTTCTATCAATTGTATATCTATGGTTACTATTAATAAAATTTTTGGCTGAGTTGATGTCACGAGTCAACCGAACATCAACTTAGTTAGAGAAATTATCAAAATGTCATTTTGTAATTAAAATAATTTAAATTATTTGAAATTATTTTAATCTTTTTATTTTAACAAAAACCAGTAAAACTAAAAAGACACATTTGGTGAGATTTGAACCCATGATAATTGAATTGGTAAAAACCTTAAAATTATCATTTAACTAAAAAAATTATTTTGTTTTATTTTATACATTTTTATTTTAATATACATAATTTATTATCTTAATTAGTTGTATATATTAACAATTTTTTTAATTGAATTGGTATCTCAAGTCAACTCTATAACTCATAATTGATGACCACACCATAAGAGACAATTGTAGTGCATTTAGTATTGTTAATCTAATGTATTTATCTGTTTAAATTTCGTTTTACTCATAATTTAATCTATTTTTTTATTTTAATATCATAATTAATTAGTTTCAAATCATATGTTTCATTATTTATTATTTGTTAATTTTAAACACACATCAGTGTTCTAAATCTGTAATTTCTACATGTATATACCTTTGATAGGATTTCTTGTAACAAATTATTATTTAATTATGTTAAATAAAATTATTAATATTTATTTATAAATTCTCCATTATTATTTATTTTATTTAATGATTAAGTGCATATTATTATTCAAAAATTTATCCACATCATTTGCAACATTACCCGACATTTTTTTAATGTTTCCTATTATTATGGTTGGGCTAAAATTTGAAGATACAACGAATTCAGGGAGCATATTAATTTCTCAAATTTCTAACAAGTTGACTTTTTTTTTTTATCACAAGTTTGTGTAGGTCGGTGTTTCTACAACAAGTAATGAGTCATTTATCAATTTTTGGCTGAAAAATATTTTGTCATTTATTATGATTTCAGGAGTTATTCTATAGAATAATAGTTCTTGCAGCTCAGTCAAAAAATTTATGATTCTGACCATCATACATTGTTAACTCTAAGCAGCATACTTTTATGATTAAAAAAATGATAAAAAATTTAAATCTACCAACCATTAAGTGCTTAGTTTTGAGAAATGCTTATGTTACTCAGCATTTTCAGTTATGGATTTAGAGATACTTATTATGGAAGATAAAATGAGCTTGAAGGAGAATTAAGGAAGGGGTGGAGCTTATACCTAAAATATTATTTAATTCTGAAATTCATATATATATTTAATATTTATGTTGAATACGTATTTGAACAGTGGTGGAATTAAAAATTTTTTTGAGGGGTTAGAATTAAATCATATATTTTTACGATAGTAAAATGTAATTTTATTATTTTAATAGTCCATATTTTTGTAATTTTTAAACTATTAAATTAAATTTTTATTATTTTTAAAAGGATTAAAGTATAATTTTACTATTATTAATTTAAAATTTTATAAATTATAAAAAACCTAAATAAAAAAAATTTAATTTTAAAGATTAGAACACTTGCCAACCCCTGCTCCCCCACTGTATTTGAACATAAATATAAAATATCATAATTTAAATATTTAAAAATTATTCAGAACTAAAAGAAAAAAAAAGTCGCATCTGCAAACAGGTTGCTTAGAGATGCTGGTTTTAGTAGTGAGTAACATGGAATTGAATTGAAATTTTCGAATCGAAAAACAACTTGCTTAGAGATAGTGCATGTAGCTTAACTTTTTTGTCCAATTCGTAATTAATTATCCCTCAGCTAAGGAATCATCCAAGTTGGTCAACAAGTTATCACTGACCTAGACTCGCCCACACTACTCCACCGGCTGCTCTATCTGTAATCTATCTCCACCGCCTCTAGACCCAAATAATTATTTATTATTTAAATTTGATTATAAATTTTTTTAAATTATTAACATTAAATAAATAATAAATCTGACTTTTAGATTGTAATTATTAAGCATCGACTCGTATAAACAATGAGATAGTAAAAATGAAAAAAATGAACACAAATATTTTACGTAAAAAACCTTCAAAGAATAAAAAATCACGGGCAATGGAGGTTTCAAATTTTCACTAAATAGGTAAACAAATGACAGTACAATATATAGAAAATAAATCTAAAAGTACTAAATGTACAATCTCAATCCTCAAAAATAAAGTTTAAAATCTCAAAAAGCAAACCAATAAACAAAACCTTAAATTTTATAAGGCATTCACAAAAAAAGGTATAAATTACACTCCATAATTACTATGAAACTCTTACTAAAACTCATATGTAGTTATATCTTGTGGCTTTCAAAGAAAAAAACCCTTGTTGATTTGTGTCTAATTTTGGCCTCTAAAATCAAGAATATAATGGCCCCTTTAAATATGTTAAAACTAGAGCCCTAATATGACTATAATAATCTTAGAATAATTAGAGTTTAATTAAAGAATAAATAGTAAAATTTAATTAAGAGTAGAAAATCCGGTTGAATTAGACAACATGGTTTTATTTTTTGTCAGGACGACATCCTTCACGCCATAACAACATCGTAATCCTCATCATAACGTCATCTTGTAAATATGAAACACACCCTATAGTAATTCACCGAATCATGAGTAGTTCTAATATATATATATATATATTTGCTTGGTTAGAAAACTAGAGTACAATAATGGGTCTAACTTGGTTTGATAGGGGAACATTTGTGAAATTTAATATCCACCCAAGTTGCCATTGTCAGCTCGATAATAAAGATTGGGTTTATGGGGTATCACTTATCAGCATCCCTTACCATTTTTCTAAAGATGGGCTTGACTTCTCTAACACCTTTAAAACACAAAAACACTACCCACCGTTTCTATATTAAAGAAATATTGAATTAAATAATCTTAAGAGATCAATTTTAAAACTATACATAAATTTTTATTTAAGGTGTAACGTTATATATGAATTTTCATTTTGTATATTTTTATATATAAAATTTTGATTTAATTCAGTTTTCACAAATCACTAATAACATTATTGAATTAACACTATTTTACGTTAATATATTACATACACAAACAATTATATTAGGGATAATATATAATTTAGCCCTTGAATTTGTCCATTTGTACCTAGTTGATCCTTAAATTTGTATTCTGTCAACCTCGCTGGTACCTTCGCACTAACACCGTTAGTTTGATATGGCACTATTAGCCAATTTGATGGTGCCATGTGGCAGCCTCTCAGGATGACACATGGTACCACTAGATTGGCTAGTAGTGCCACTTTAGCACAAACTAACAGTGTTAGTGCGGAGGCACCAACCTAGTTGATGGAATACAAAATTCAGGGACAACTAGGTCCAAAAATAATTGAGGGACCAACTAGGTATAAATGAGCAAATTCAAAGGCCAAATTATATATTATCCCATTATATTAATCCAATATGAAAATAAATGTATGTATTTATTTCTTTAAGGGTAAACTACACTCATGGTTACTAAATTATTAGTAAGTTTACAAATTGGTTACTCAACTTCAAAAAGTTACAAAATGATTATTGGACTATTCAAAAGTTTTCATTTAAGTCATTAAACTATTTGAAAGTTTTTATTTAAGTCATTGGATTGCTAAACTTTTCTTTTAACTATCCGAGTAGCGAGCTCCAAGCAATGATTCAATAATCAGTATAGTGGATCAATACCTATTGACAAGTAGAAGAACATACTTTAGATCCAAGTGGATCTGATGATCAATATCAGATATTAAAGAAGAAAACAATTTGGATTTTGGTTATTAGATTCTTGGCATTCAAAGTTGTTTCATGAAAAAAATGAACTGTAAAAGATAAGGGATTTTGATTGGTGCAAGCGGTGTGAACAGAGAAGGTTATACAACAATGATTTTAACAATCCGACGACTTAAATGAAAACTTTTGAAATTTTCAGTGATCATTTTGTAACTTTTTGAAGTTGAGTGACCAAAACGTAAACTTATATATTATCTCTAATATAATTGGTTGTGTATGCAATATGAGTTTTAGTAAGAGTTTCATGGTAATTATGGAGTGTAGTTCACAAAAACCCTTCTATATTATCCCTAATATAATTGTTTGTGACCTTGGGTGTAGTTCACCCTTTTTGTAAATGTATACAATTGAATTAAAAACAAAATTTTATGTATACATATGGACCACAATTCAATTTCCATTATATAATTGCACCAACTTAAAATTCATATATCAAATTGTACATAATACCAAAGTTCATGTATAAATTTAATATTTATCCCTTAATTAATCATCTAAGTTCACTTGGTTTTATTGCTTTTCTTTTTTTTTTTTAAATATCTCATACATTGTCCATGAGAATTTTTAAAAAGTCGCTCATGCCTTTTTTGGTGTAATAGAATAATTTTATCTTTTTAAAAAGAAAAAATATGTGACTGTATTTAAATTCTATTTGTGATGTTAAAATTTTTTACAAACAATATATTAAAAGATTAATCCTGTAGAGGGTTCTTTTATTAAAGTGGGGAGACATTACAATCTAACAAAACGAGATGTCGTAGGGAGATGGTAGAGAAGAAAATTAAAAGTCTTTGGAAAATATGTTTGGTGGCAAGCGGTGGTGATGACATCAAGAAGGGTTGAGAAAGATGAGCTATAGTGGATATTATGATTGTAGAAAGAAAATTGTAAAGAGTTTTAGAGTGCTCAAGTTTGCCTGCAGATCAAAAAGTTCCAAATGAGACGTTCAGACTTATATTTTTAGGCATTGAGAAGAAAGTTATTAAACAATGGTTATAAGGAAAAAGTAGGCATGAACGTGTTAAAATAGTGGGTAGTGGAAATGGGAGAGGTTACTTTGAATGTGGATAATGGAAGGTAAATTATACAGCTAATGAGTGGAATGATGGTTGCATGAGCATTATACCCAAATAAAGTACTTTAACAAGAAAAGTCTTAAGTGAAAATGCATTGTTTGCTTATTGAAGAAATAAGGAGGAAACCTTTATAAAGAAAGGTTAAGAAGTAAACTTCTCAAAAATATTTGTATATGAACTTCCAAGCCATGCTCTATAAGACATCCCAAAAGTGGAACAACCTAGGAATCTTACCATCTTTCCAACGTTGTTTTCAATAATATTCGTATCTGAACTTCCAAGCCATGCTCTATAACATATCCCAAAAGTGGAACAGCCTAGGAATCCTGCCATCTTTCCAAAGTTGTTCCCAACATAAAGATAGGTTGAGTTTGATGGTAACTCTTCTCTTTTCCTATCTTTTTCGTTCTCTCTAAAAATTATATTTGAAATTTTAGAGAGATTTCTAAAGGTCCCTAATAAACACTATCCTTTAATCAATTTCATATGTTCAATGGTTGTGATTTATTACTATCCTTTAATCAATTCCATATGTTCAATGGTTGTGATTTATTGGAAGTTTTTTAAGCATATGAATTCTTCAACTATCAAATGTTGTGGTTGGAGGTTAGATTGTAATTTATTTTCAACATTTTCGAATGTGCTTTAGATCTTAAACCTATTGTTGAAATATTCATGTTTACTTTTTCAAATATTATATATATTTATTATGTATTTAGATCCATCTAATTAATTATAGAATCTTACATACTTAACAGGGCTAATTGACTTAATTTCAATAAAGGTCACTCTCCATTTTCCTTAACCTGCACACACACATACACACACAAAAGTTTATCTAGCTTGAACATGTTAAGCTCATCAATTAACACATTTACTCATGCATATCATCATTTCACCATATAAACCAAACTCACATAACTATTAAGCTTCATAATAAATTTTATAACCGATTACTCAACCATCATAATGAAAACTAAAGCATAAAGAACTATATTGATTAGGATTCAAAAATTAAAATAAAAAAAAGAACTAAAAGCTAAGGAAAGAATTGATTAACCAAATGGAGGAAATTTTCACTAATGCTTGGAATTTAACAATGCCCAAGTTCAATATTGTTGGATCTGATGCCCTGAGTGTAGTATATTCGTTTGTAAACTTGTAATTTTTTTTAACAGATCGGTTAATAAAACAAATTAATGGATTAAATTAATATAATTTGTACAATTTTCCTCATATGGATTTTGCATGCAAAGCAAAATAGAAGCAAATATTAGCTTACTGGTTATCTAATTTTAAACCATATTAAGGAATATTACATGGTTGGATCATAATATGGAAAGACAACTTATATTAGTAGACGAACCTAAACATGTCCTTAATCTAATCAGAAATGAGCAAATCAATTGAAAGACTAATATGCTGTCTATCAAGTCCAATTGGGGAAATGCTTTGTCTTGGGTATCAGAGCAAATGAATTTTAGAAGATAGAGACATAGATGTGACTAACTGGGCTAACAGTACATCAAATTAGACCCAAGAAGAATAGATCTTGAATCTATTTATGGATTTATTCACTTGTGACATTTATAGTGTGGCATAACTAAATCCTAAATGGATATGGACTATTCATGCGTGACTCGTATACTTTGATGTAAGTAAAAGCATGCGTTTAAATAGATAAGGAACTGAAAGCTGGTGCGTTGGGTATACGACTTCTTCAATATGTAGTGTCATTCAAAACAATGGAATTCATAACCCGAGACATGGCTAAATGATATCTTTTTACTGGCATTACATGGTTGATGAAAAGTAAATGTAATCGTGAGTCGTTCATCTTTTTGAATAACTTAATTACTACTTGATAGTAATTGACTTTTTATGAAAGAATATATAATGGTTACCATGAAATAAAATAGGATTATATTGAATGACTTAATTACTATTTGAAGGTCCTAATGATTTCGAAGCTTCAACAAGGTAAATCACACAACAACACAATCAACAATCAACCAAAAACTCACCTAAACCAACCAAAAACGTAAGTCTAAGCTATATTATTCATGAAACTGAAATTTTGATAGGCAAACTTGAAACTCAAATATCTTAATCTTTACTCATACTCATAGCCTATAATCTATTCCAATCATCTAATTATACATTTAAGAACAATTCCCAACCTTCAAACTACTCAAAACTACCCAATTCATGGTATCAGAATTTTCGACATGTTTATGACAATTTTCACGAAAATTCATTATAATGTTGAAAATCTTCAACGAAACTTTAAACTAAGTTTAGAAACCTTCTATTATGTCAAAACTAATTGAAAAACACTTTGAAACCACGTTTTTTACTCAAAATTCCAAAATCTACTATTAACAATCTTATTTTCAGCTTGTATTTAAAACATGCGATTTAACGACTAAAAACTCAAATTAAAAGATCAAATAACATCAAAAACTGATAAGGAATCGGATCGTTACCTTATTTGACAAAAAACTGAACGTTTGATCGAAAACTGAAAAAATCCAAAAATTCAACAATGAATAAATCTATGGTGTTCTTGGATATCTTTCTTAAAATACTATGGAGATTTATGGCTTGGGGAATGATAGAAATCTAAGAATTAAATTGTGAAACAAAATTGAATGAGAGGAGCTTTGGAATGCAATGGACGACAAAACAAAAATATGGTGGAGAGACTAACATGGGTTTTATAAATATGAAATGGACAAATAGGGTGAAAATTAAATTTTGGTTTAATTGCCTTTTAAAACTCATAATTTAAACCATTTTATAGATAAGTTTTTATTTCAAAATTGAAAGTTTTTTCAGCATTGTTTTCAAAAATTAATTTAATTTTCAAAAGTCATAAACAAAAATAATTTCGAGTTACCACAATTCAAAATTTCTAAACCCATTCTGAGCCAAAATTCCTAATTTACCCTCAAAACTTCTAGACCCAATTTTAGGATGTGACATATAAATCAATTTAAATATCTGAATTAATATGCAATATTTATTTTGATAATTTTAATAATTATTAAATTTTCAATTAAGTTTTAGGCTGAAATTTTAATATAATATCTATAATTGTCATTTTGTATTCTTACTTCAATTTAGGTTACCATTATTATTTTGTTTGTATCAAAATATATATCGTACACTGATTCTAATTTTACAATTATTGATACCGTTTTTGTTATTTTTTATCCAGCTTTAAATTTTCTTTTGGGTATATTAGCCATAATTTACTGAGTAAAAAGTGGAAAAACATAATTCAAAGATGATAAACTATTTATCAACAATCAAAGTTAGATTAGAAAGAATAAAAGGTTCACTATTGTAGATGTGAATAAGGAACCCAACAATTTCTAATCAGCTTAGTTGGTTGCAATTCTTTCTAATAACACCTTGTTTCCCGGTCAGAACTCCATAGCGAGATAGCTTCACAAAGGCAGAAGAGAATGCTCGGAAGAAATCAGCCTCATTCATGGAGAAATGTTTCATAACATGTGCTGTTTTGGGGTTTGATACCATTTCAGCATCTATTTTTAGTACTCCTCGGCCTCTCATTGCATTTACATAGTATTCATTGTCAAACGAAAACGGCGTCGGGTCATTCAGAACGAAGCTTAAATTTGAGGTTAAGGGTCCTTTCTGACAAGTTAACCTCAAAAATGCAGCAAAACCAGGTTCCATTCCTCTAAGCTCATCGTTGTTACGACCGTATAAACGGTTCTGAAGGTTTGAACAATGCGTTATGCCGAGCGTGTGAGCACCTGCAAAACCAAAGATAGTAGTGTCATATTTCCATATTGGAGAAATAAGTCAAATTCTATATTCCTTTTAAATTTTATAAATATTTAATTGAATTGTAAAAATATTATCATTTATTTAAGTTTAAATCATAAAATCATACTTAAATTATATTTTTTTTCCTAAGTTAGTATTTAACCCACATAGTATTTTTAAATTAACATTAAATTAAAAGAGTAGAATTAAATTTAATTAAATTAAAACTCCCTCCCAACTCTTTTAATACACTTTCTTTTAACTGTTATATAACTTGCAATACTCTTACCTTTTTATTTACTCATCTTCTTCATAATATATGAGTTCCATGCTTTATTTGGGTTGTTTTCATAGTAAATTGTTGAGCATCGTTAATTATTTAATGCAAAATATATAAAAAAAAGGAAAGAATTATTTTTAAGAAAAACAATACATATATGGTTTTTGAATTGAGGGTAAGAAAGGAATCGAAATTAAAATTTAAAAATAGAAAGAAAAAAAAACTCGTCGGAATCGAGTTTTGTTGCTGGAAACTAGGTTTGGAAGAGTTTTCCGACAGCTTGTTAAATTTTTTCGTCATCAGAATTCTTAAGTATAAAATAAAAAGACGAATATGTTTATAAAAGATCTTAAAAGGTAATAACATTTAATTTTTTGAGGGGGATTTTTTTAATTTTAAAAATGTCATGTGTCACTAGGTGATTGATTAAGAGATTTTTTTAATGGTTAAGATAATTTGGATAATTAAGTATAATTTGGATATCACTTGAGATAACGGAATATAGTTTAGTACTATATGTGACAACACGGTTTTATGCTTTGGGTAAAATGGTATAATTTAAATACTATTTTTTGATTTAACCCTATTATTTAAGTTGTTTCATTAACTTAACCATCAATTTGAATATTAAATATCAACTATGTGGATTATATTTTGAACACAAATGCATCATTAACTCATTAATATAGTTTGGATTTAACATAATGTATACATATATATAATGAACTTAAAAATTACAGATTTAAACGTTATATTTTTACCTGTTAGATCCAAGCTTAAAATACAAGTAACCAAGATATATCCTTTAAATTAAATGCTTATGTTGAAGACATACCCAAAACGGCGACAGATTCTTCAAGGTTCATTCCTTTGTTGGTGAAAATATTAAGCATTTCAGAGACTCCAGCTGTTGCAGGAGGGAGCAATGCGTCTGGCAGTCGATGGCTAGGGGCGTGAGACGAATCCCGCCGTCCCAATGGGACTTTTATCCGTGGCCCTCCTGTCACCGCCACGGCCTCTCGAGCCGCCAATATCAGAATATCGGCACATGAGACTTGTTGGGGGCATTGAGCTTCCACCATTGATTTAACCATGCTTACTATCTCTCTCTTTCTTATCCCCAAATTCTTACTAGAAGCCATCTCTGTTGCCTCATTTCCATTTCCTGGATCAACTAGAATGGAAGCATCGCATCCCTGAGGTAAACAAAATTAAATGTCAAATGTTTCACATCCTTAGTGCACCAGCAAATTATAAAAAAAAATAAAGAATGTGACATAAAGACTGTTTTTGATGCATGCAAGAAACTCAAGTTTTATTATGCCTCTCTAAATTATAATCGTAAAACCAAAACTGTAAACCATCAACAAAGAATGGTTGTAAATCAGTGTACTACAAACGTCGGTACCTGAACTTGACAATCATGAAACATAAGCCTTAACAACGCAGATGCAGAAGTGGGATCGGTGAGAAATATAGGCTGAAGGCCATTTCTGACAATGTCCTCAACTTGTGGGCACGATTTCTCATAGAAATTATATGAAAGGCCGAAACCTTTAACATTAAAACTAAAACATTGAAACATGAAGAATACCACAACTATAGTTCTTCTCATAATAAAAGAACTTATAATTGCAGGCAGATACAGCTAATAAAGACCAAGAAAGATTATAGCTGCTGTGAAAAACAAAAATGAAGTAGTGTTGCATGGGAGAACATTATTTATACTACTTTTCCATTAATGATTATTAAAAGATGTAAACTTTAAAGGCTGTCAAAAACTATACCATCCGAACGTGACAACAATAAGGTGAGAATTGAATTACCCCACCGCAATGAATTAAGCTCATCTATATTTCATCAAACAGGCTCTATATTTAGAAATTTATAGCGTGAGTATATTAAAAGAAACTGTGGGATTCTGCTGAGCTAGCATTTGCTTTCTGAATCCTCACCCGTTCCATTCATCATTTAATTGTGATTTTCTCCATTTGGATTGAAGAATTATCTTTACCTGCCATCAGAACTGGAAATTGCTGATGAGAAAAGGGCAACCAAATGGTTGGTATTGAGTCTAAATGCTTATGAACAACCCCCTGTCCACATATTTTTCCTTCAAAAAGTTTTAAAGTTTCCTATCACCCAAGCAAGCCCTGCAGATTTAAGACCTACAGGTTTCCAAGTAAAGAACGGCTCAGAATATGCAATTATATTGGTCAATGTATTGAGTTGTAACCCAATTTAAAAGATATTACCACACTTTTCCTTTTTACAAAAATAAATAAGATTTTACAGATACAGAATTATAATAAGTGTACATACACTTATGGAAAACATTATTAATATATTACCAAATTTTACTACTTTCTTCATCAAGTACGTTTCTCAAAATTTAAACTTGCCCTGTTTCATTCTTATAAAATCAAGACAGCTAAAATTTATCCCACAAATTGCAACTCGTGCTTCTCGTGCTTGATTACATTTTTAAACGTTTTGAGTTGTCACCCACGTGAGACACCAAAATTAAGCTAACCATCATGAATTATTAAACCGGCAAGTATATCGGTAGGGTTTTTTTTCTTTATTTTATAAATAGTAGACAAAAAAAAACTGTAATTTGTGTTTTTATTAATATTTTATTATATTTTTATAAA
This sequence comes from Gossypium hirsutum, assembly GCF_007990345.1. NCBI lineage: Eukaryota > Viridiplantae > Streptophyta > Magnoliopsida > Malvales > Malvaceae > Gossypium > Gossypium hirsutum. The sequence continues at coordinate 101,371,617 of NC_053433.1, read as the reverse complement.
ATATTTATCAATCCCTTAATTTTATTTGTAAAATCTAAAAACTCTACTAACACTTTATCAAATATTTTTGCTTATCAAATATGTTAAAATTGTAAATCAAAATATAATATAAGCATTAAATTCGTTGTATTTTGGCAATAATATTTTAAATTAGTGACAAAAATATTATATTATAAATATAAAAATTTGAATTTAATCCCAATATATGGGTGTTATGTTATTTTGGTGTTAAATCTTAGTAATACGAAGGCATACGAATTTCATTTTTGGGATTTGGAGACAGAACAGAAGTTTATGGTAGGAGCATTGTTTTCATTTTGCTCTCTAATATTTATATATGGCAGTATGACAAATCATTGGCAAACACACCATCATTAACAGCCACGGTTACAAGTTGACTATATTTTTAGCATGCACATTTTGCCACTAAAATCCCCCTCCTCCTTTTCCACCTCCATAGCCGCCGCCACCATCACCACTTCTTCCACTTCCACCTCCATGTCCTCCACCCTTAGAACCACCACCAGCACCGCCTCCATGTCCTCGGCCTCCACCTTTTCCACCGCCAGCTCCACCTCCAACTCCTATGCCTCCACCAATTCCACCTCCTATACCTCCACCTATTCCACCACCAATACCTCCACCTATTCCACCACCACCTCCAATTCCAATTCCTATACCACCACCAACACCTCCACCAATACCAACGCCCAGGGTCTCCCTCTCAAGTTTTCGGCATTCTGCTATCCATATGGTAAACACAAGTATCATCAAAAACAATCCAACCCATGTGGAAATTAATTTCCCCATCCTTTTCTCTTTCTTTTTTTTTTTCTTAAATGAAGAACCAAACACCCGAAATCTTTTTTTGTTGTCAGTGTTGAGCTTCAACTTAATGAGTTAATTCAGCAAATAACCACTTATATATACAATATCCGTTGTACGTAAACATAGATGGACGCCATATAATACTTGCAGTTGATTGGTTTAAGATTATTTTTTTGGACTTCCATACATACAAACTTTCAACTTGTTTGATGAAATTGACCTAACTTTCAACTCTTTTTGAAACCGATGGCCGCATGACAAGTGGCGAACCCAGGGGAGGCATGGGCCCTTTGAGTAAATGGAAATTTTTGTTCTCTTTTCTCCCTCTATAAAATTAATACATTAATTTCAGCCCTTTTAACCTCTTGGTCTGATGAAAAAATTGTGATTTTTTACCCCTTCTAAATATTAATATTCAATTTAAGTTTCTTTAGCTCGAAAAAAAAACATTTAACCCTTTTAAAAAATTAATAATTTAATGTAAACTTTTTTTAATATAAATTTTTAATTTTAATTTCTAAAAATTTTATAATTTTATCTTAATCCTCTAATAACATAAAATTTTTGGCTACGCTTCTATACGAGACTAATGCTTACCAGTGCACCACCACCACCACCATCGTTAGAAAATCTCAATGGCTCAATCCTAAGTTGTAATCAAGGAAAGTCTAGCCAAGCTTAAATAATGAGAAGTTAAAGGTTTAGCTTAAAATAAAATTGCACTATTTAAATTCAGCTCAATTAATCTTATTTATACGTTAATTTATATTCAAACTCAAGTTGAAGCTCGTTCTATATATATAATTTTCTTGGATAAAGTAATAATCTATTAAAAATACATTTTCAAACAAAAAACAAACAAACATAATTAGGCTTATGAGCTGCTTAAATTGAAAATTAATATAACTTAGCTTCCTCGAGCAGGAAATTAAGTGATGAATTCATTTAATCCTTTTTGAGTCGGCTTGTATGCTAAATGTCCCATTTGTACCCTCTGCAGTTAGCAGGTTCATAATTACAGAAAACATAAAATATAAAGTCTTCAGGAGAGTTAAATTCAAGTTTCTAATTGAAGATTAATGGTAAAGTCAGCTTGCATTATCCTGCCGCCTTTCTTTCTGTATTGAAGTTTAATGGGTTAATATAACTTTTGCACCCTAAATTTGACAGTCAGGTCTACTTTAATTTTTAGTAGTTTAATAACATAACACTTTAATATTATATTATATCAACACCTAAAAAATAATTTAATTTAATAACATGATATTTTAACGTGGTACAATCCTAAAATATTATATAGTTAAAAATTTTATATTTTCTCAAAATTTAAAGATTAAAATAAATATGATTATTAAATTTAAGTAGTAAAATATAACTGTTTGCAAAGGGTAAAAAATTTCATAAACCCAAGTTTAAACATGTCACAATGATTTAACACCTCGCTTTTATGGTGCAGCCTATCTTTTTGGCCAAGGAAGCAAGCAGCAGCTCGCCCATGTGATATGTTTAATTTGTGGTTGAATAACAAGTTTTTAATTCTCCTCTGATTATGACTGTAGAACGAAAAACTGGGTGCTCTTTTTTTATATTATTGAAAATCAATCTTGAAAACGATAGGATATTTGTCTTTTTACCCCTTGATGACTTCAGGATTAAAATATGTCTTTGAAGTTAGTTTTTCTTATATTTTCAGAACATACATAGGATGATTACACCTAATGTTTCTAAATTATAATTTAATTTTAAGTTAGTTAATAACCTTTAAATTATTTTACTTGAGTCATCAAAATAAAGTAGCATATCAATTAGATTTTTTTTCTAGTGTAACTTTTTGTTTTTATACATTAAATGTTTGTTTGGATTCTTCATTAAGCATATTTAAAACAACCATGTACCTGTCACATAGACAGATTAGACATAACATGTTGAAAAATATCCTTCTTAAATTTAATAATATTGCCCTTTCTTTTAATATGTCAAAATCCAAAATTTAATAAGGACATTATTTATATAATACTGATATTTTAAAAATATGAACTGACAGATAATGTTTAAATTGAAGGATAAATTGATATAATAACCTTATTAATACGTTAATATTGATATTTTAGAGTTTAAAATCAATTTAGAATCTAAACATTATTGGAAGAAGTTGAGTTTAATTAATCTCAATTATAAAAACCATTGGCCCCTAAGAAACCCCTAAGAAACCCATTGGAGTAATAAATTTATTTTATCAATACAATATTAAGAAAAAAAAATTGAGATGAACATGTATATTTAAGTGTTAGATGAGAGTTCTGATCACTACTCCAAATAATTTTTTTTGGCAATATTAAAATTTTTTAATTGTATTTATTTTGTTATTCTTATCTCAAATTAAGATAATTTGATCCTTCTAAACCAAATTAGAAGTAAAATTGAAGAGGACATTTGGGGGTAGAACATTACTCGTGTTTTCTATGTTTTCTTTCTAACAAAACAAGATGCTTGTAGTATATTTAATACGCATGGTTGAAGTAACAAGCATTAAAAAATTACAATAAAATAAAATAAAATTTAGATTCAAAGCTCAAGTTGCGAGCTTTTGTTTTGTGTGTGTATAATAGTATATAAAATTGACAAGGTAGTCCAAGTTCTTAGCAGCATTTCACCTACTATAACCTAACTTTCCACAATTGACTCGCATAATGATGCACGTGGTAAGTCGGATGTTAGTTGACTAAGTTCGTAAATATAGACAAATAAGGGAATTGGCTTAAAAATGATAATTTTTTTCTTTTGAAATTGTAAAATTTTAAGTTGTTCAAAAATGGTAACTTAATAGTTTAGCCTTTCTAGAAATTGTAAAATTGTTAATTCATACAATAATAAAATTATATTTTAATCCCTCTAAAAATTTATAATTTAATTTCAATCTTCCAAAAGAATTTTAGCTTGACTTCTGGTTGTGCAAAGCGAATGACGTTCGAAGATATCAGAGTTAGACATTTGGGCATCTACTTCTAATGATGCGCACTATATAGAGGTAAATGGAGATGCTTTCGAATGCTCTTTTCGATCTCTAAAATTTGTCAATATCACTTTTGTTGCTGAAGGGAATAGGATTCCTGTGCCTAAGTTAACCAAGAGAAACGAGACGAGGATCAAGCTGAGTTTTGGAAATGGAGCTTGAACTAGAAAAGGTTTGGCAAGTACATGCAGTGATGACCAGAGCTTTGAAACCAATAGGCAAGATGGATCTGTATGGTTTGGGGTTCGAGCCAGATATGGGCTAAAGAAGGAAGCAGTAGTAGAAGAATCAAGAAAGAAGAATGGCAAGAACTTTAGATCTGGAAGTGGGAATGGGAACCTATGACTAATCGTTCTTTGTCAGAAATTTTCACATCCGCAGGACTGATGTACTATGGACAAGATAATCTGGAAATACGATGGTATCGGCTGAAAAAAACTCTTCAGAAATTCAGCATAAATGTCATGAATAAGGGAAACAGTGCAACTAGGAATCTGTCAGTGATAAGCTTATGTCCTTGAAGGTATGTACTTAACACTTAAAGACTTTTTGTCGACCTTCATGTAGTTTTTAAGCCCTTTTCAAAGTAATGCTCAAAACTAAACCTTTGCTTTACCTCGAAAGCAATTGAGATCTTTTGTAAAAGCTTATGTGTACTCTTTACTAATAATGCTTTTTTTTTTAACGATTCGATTTTCAGTAACATAAAAAAATTGATTTCTCATATCAAATTTCTTAAATCAAATTAATTGAAAATTTTAAATAATAATGTATCAATTATGAAAATAAGAGCAAAATTATTAAGTGGAATTAATTAGATTGATTGTAAAATTTTAGTACAGGGACTAAATCGTAAATATTGTTATTAAAGAGTTTTAATTGAAGCAAGGCTAGAGGACTCTGTTAACAAATAAACCTTGGACTTTTGTGTAATAATACCATAATTTAATAATTGCTTAGTGTATTATGGTGATCTACACCATCAAATTCACTAATGCATGTATAGTAAGATGTGAGCCATTGATTAGGTTTGTATTTAAGTTAATTAAGCTTAAATAGAAAAGTGTGTATACCGCAGTGGGAGAGAGGATGAAAAATAAAATAAAATAAGTTTTCATCTTCACTATGTTTTACTAACTGAACCATTAAGGAAGAAGAAAGAAATTTTCTTAATTTTCGCCTCCATTGCCGTACACCATTGCTTAAGGTAAGAGTGATTTCCCACTTGGATTTTAATGAATTTTTATTTATTTATTTTAAGGTTAGATTTTTCAAGCCGATCCTTAGATTATTGAATTGTTGATGTTTTGGTTGAATTTCCATAGTTGAAAAGTTTTAGAAATTTGATACTAATATCTCAAACTCATGCATGAATGATATTAGTTAGTTTAAGGAAAGAATACCTTAGAAAGGCGGTGGAAAATATTGTATTAGGCTTGAAATAAGTTTAGATTATTTGATTTAATCATGTGTTGTTAGGGACCTATTTGTAAAGGATCACAACCTTGAGGCTTGTTAGTGAATAATGGTAATATGAGGTCCCTATACTATATTTGTGAATTTAAATTTAGATTCGATCGGATATATTATGAAATACGAGAATTTCAGACATTAAAATTAAAAAGAGACTAAATTATAAAATGAACAAATATACTTAAATGTTAGATACATATTTATTAAATGAGGAAGTAATGTTGTTTTTGTAATCGAATCATCGAACGTAACTGAGACGAGGTCGAGTTGACGAGGGGCGAAGGCGAAATCAGACAACGAGCTACAAATATGGTTTGTTTCCTTGTAATTGAAGTTTGTACTTTATTAGTTAGCCAAATTATAAACAAATAATATTGAAACCAAACATGAATCGAAGCAAGGACAAGTTCGACTACTCGATTTGATCAGATTAAGCCAAGGTATGTATATAAATGTTTGCATTAGGATAATACGATGCTATCTATATTGGTAAATTGGTTGGATATATATTCTGTATATATATGTGATGGTTATATTATGGTATCATTACTTGTGTTATTTATGAATTAATGCAGAAGTGATATATCGAAATGTAAACACATATTTGCTATTTGTGGTAATCTTATGCTAACTTTTGGTATAGTTAAATAATGTTAGGAAGTGTGTATAAACTCGAATATTTATGTGAGAATACGAAATTATATGTTTTATTGAGTTAATGTGTTATTATCTAAATTGCATTTGGTTGATATATGTTGAACATGAATACATATGTATTATGAAGTTGTGAAATTAATTGAAATTTAATATGATTAAATGATTATCAAAGAGAAAATTAATAGTGTTAGATAGAGTTATGAGTATAAGTGACATGCTTTAGGGTCTGTTTCATAGGTGGGGTTTTATCATATATTTGATTGTTTCAATAATCACGTTGCTTTTAATTCACATATATTAATATATTTAAGGAGTTTATTGAGTTGGTGTTACTCTTTAATTAGGTCCCAATTCAATTGAATAATACATAAAAATAAAAGGTAAATCAATTAAAGCTTCAAAGGAAATTAATCAAGGGTAATCATCTGATGCAACACATGTGGAGTTTTTCAGACTCCACAAGCGAGTTGAGGGTGTGATAAATGTCACATTTATTTATATATTTACTTATCTTTATTACACTCTATAAGATACTTATTATACCTTAAACCCGCTTGTGGAATACGAACAAAAAAAAACTCCACAAACAACATATGAGATAATTTTCTATTAATTAATTAATAAAATTTAGTTTTTAAATATTTTAAATAAAATTTAATTATTAAAATATTTAAAATAAGGGGAAACTACACAGATAGTCACACAACTATCAAATTTTTTTATTTAAGCACCAAAAATAATAAAAAAAAGTTTGCAATTTAAATATCAACTTACATAGTTCAATCATTTTAATCACTTGCGTTAAAATCACAGACGGGAAGTTGATGCGGCAACTAAAGAATTGGTATAATAACAAATTTAGCTATCAAATTTTATACATTATATCGATTTAGTCATAATTTTAAAAAATTAACCCTCAAAATTTACAAATGTTTTCAATTTGATCCTAATTCTAAAAAATCAAATATATATATAAATACGAAAATATTTAAAATATATATAATAAATTTAAATTTTGTATTAATATTTATATTAACATTAAATAAATATAATTATATTGTTAGAATTGTGTGACCCAAATTCTAAGAGATTGCTTGCAAGTTAAGTTAAACAAAAATATATTTTCTTTCTAGAAGATTTAGTATTTATTAGTATAATATATTTAGCATTTATTAGTATAGTTTATTTGACTTACTAATTTAGCCTATAAATAGGCTCCTTTACAATCTTAGAATGAATAGACACCCATTAGATTAGAACTCATAACACATTCAGAGAATTTTGTGTTTACGTTTGAGGGTTCTTTGTTTTTCGGGTTTTCGGGGTTTAGTTTTTATCTCCATCTTTTGTACTCTTCATTCTTTTGCCATTATAGTAAAATTATCTTTGCCCGTGGTTTTTTATCCTCTTTTGAGGGGTTTTTCCACATTAAATTTGTGTGTTCATCTTCTCAATTTCTTCTACTATTTTTACTTGTTCGTTGCTTAATCGGGATGATCCTAACAAGTGGTATCAGAGCTAGTTTAACTTTCATAGATCAGCCCGGTCAGAGATGGCAGCAACAAGGTTTGAAATTGAGAAGTTCGATGGTGAGACAAATTTCAATCTGTGGCAAGTTCGGATGATGGCAATTCTAGTTCAAAATGGCTTGAAAAAGGTTGTTACAGGGAAAAAGCCTGAGAATCTAAATCAAACAGAATGGGAAGAGCTTGATGAAAAGGCCTTGTCTGCAATCCAGTTGTGCCTCGCGAATACAGTATTGCAGGAGGTATTGATGGAGAAGACCTCATTCGCCTTGTGGAAAAGGTTAGAAACTCTTTATGCGACTAAGTCTCTGGCTAACCGTTTAGTGTTGAAACAACGTCTATTTACGTTTCGCATGAACGAAGGTGAGCTTCTTAAAGATCACATCAGTTAATTCATTACTCTTTTAAATGATTTAAAGAACGTTGAGGTTCATATTGACGATGAAGATCAAGCTATGCTATTATTGTGCTCTTTACCCTCTTCATACAAGTCTTTCAAGGAGACCCTGATTTATGGCAGAGACAAACTCTCGTTCGAAGATGTGAAGGGTCATTTGTTGAGTAGAGACAAACTCGACAATGAGTTTGATTTGAATAGCAAAGCAGATAGACAAGCTTCCGTTTTGGTAGCATCAAAAAACAAGACAAAAGGTGTCGCTATTGCAAAAAGTTAGGTCACGTCAAAGCAGATTGTTATAAACTGCAAAATAAAAGAGCTGCTGAGAGTAACGAGGAAGATGTAGCTGGTGCTAATTTGGTCGATGAAGGCGGTGATGATTTCTTGTTAGTGTCAACGAGCGATAACTCCAAGCTTACGTCTGAGTGGATCCTAGATTCAGGATGTTCTTTCCACATGTGTCCCAATAGAGAATGGTTCTCCACATACAGTTCAGTTGAAGGTGGAGTTGTGCACATGGGAAACGATTCATCTAGTAAAATAATCGGTATTGGTACTGTTAAAATTAGGATACACGATGGGACGATTAGGACACTCTCAGATGTCAGGTATGTACCTGATTTACGAAAGAATCTCATCTCCTTGAGTATTTTAGACTTGAAAGGACGCAGAATCAACATCGAGTCGAGCGACATTAAAGTATCTCGTGGAGCTCTCATTTTGTTAAAAGGTAAAAGAACCGGCAGTCTTTATATTCTGGAAGGTTCTACAGTGACCGGTGAAATCGGACGTCCCTCGTCCGTTACGGAGTCAAAGTCAACTCATTTGAAGCGGAGGCAACTTGGTCATAGGAGGGAAAAAGGTATGACCGTTTCGTTGAAGAGAGGTTCTCTTTTGGATGCAGGTTTTGAAAAGTTAGGGCACTGTATTCGTGAAAATCAAACCCGGGTTAGTTTTGATTTGGCAGTGCACAAGTCGAAGGCTAGAAGTCTTCCAGCTTCTAAGCATAGATTCGACTCAGTTAATTTCCTGCATAGTTCAAGATAGGCCCGTGGAGGGTTTTGGCAAAGATGGCATTGAAAGAATTCGTGTCAAGGTGGAGATTGTTAGAATTGTGTGACCCAAATTCTAAGAGATTGCTTGCAAGTCAAGTTAAACAAAAATATATTTTCTTTCTAGAAGATTTAGTATTTATTAGTATAATATATTTAGCATTTATTAGTATAGTTTATTTGACTTACTAATTTAGCCTATAAATAGGCTCCTTTACAATCTTAGAATGAATAGACACCCATTAGATTAGAACTCATAACACATTCAGAGAATTTTGTGTTTACGTTTGAGGGTTCTTTGTTTTTCGGGTTTTCGGGGTTTAGTTTTTATCTCCATCTTTTGTACTCTTCATTCTTTTGCCATTATAGTAAAATTATCTTTGCCCGTGGTTTTTTATCCTCTTTTGAGGGGTTTTTCCACGTTAAATTTGTGTGTTCATCTTCTCAATTTCTTCTACTATTTTTACTTGTTCGTTGCTTAATCGGGACAACCCTAACATATATTAATATTAAATAAAATAAAAATCTCCCCGCTTCCACCCGTCCCTCTCCTTCTCTCTCTCTCTCAGTGGGACCTCCCCTATCACTGTTCCCGTCCCCCACTTAGCTAATATAAATCGTTCAGGCTTTGAGCCATTATCATGACAGAAGATTGAAGAATGGATGGAGATTCAAAAAAGAATGAAGATTTGCGATTTATATTAGCTAAGGGAGGGAAGGTGGTGGCGGTGGAGGAGGAGGAAAGGAAGAGGGGTTGGGTGGGGGATTTTTTATTTCATTTAATATTAATATAATTATATTTATTTAAAAATATTTATGTATATTTATATTTTTTTATTCTCTTACAATTAGGATCAAATTGAGAATATTTTAAAATTTTGAGAGTTAATTTCTTAAAATTATGACTAAATTGATATAATGTGTAAAAGTTGAAAGTTAAATTTATTATTATATCAATCTTTTTAACTGTCACATTAACTTGTCATTTATGATTTTGACAGGAGAGATAAAAATGACCCAATTATGTAATATGTGTGTTTAAATTGTAAGCTTTTTATTTTAAGTGCCTAAAATGAATTTTTTTTAATAATTAGATGAATACCTGCGCAATTTACCATTAAAATAATTAATGTCAAATTTTAATTATTGAGACAATAAGTGTAATTAATTACGTGACACAACTGATTTTTGGAACATCCGCGTGTTAAAGTATTGAACTCTCCTAAGATTATTTCCTTCTTCTAAAGATAGCGTTTGGTAAGGATTTACATTTTAAAATTTTAATTTTTAATTTATAATTTATAAATTCATTATTTCTAAATTTTTTGAGAATTAAAATATTTAAAGTTTAAGATTTTAAATTATTCTAAATTCATTGTTTGGATAATTTAAATTTTGATTTTGATTTTAACTAATTTTAATCTTTAAAAATATTTTTTTAAAATTTAATTATTTAGAAGGATTTTGAACATTATTTTTGAACTAGACTGTATCGACTGATTGGATCGAGAACCAGCTAAGGTATCAGTCTAGAGAAAGGCATTAGATCGGTTGACTCGGAAATCGATACAAATCGATTGATTGGGCTATTGAACCAATTTTTTTATTTTTATAAATTTTTAAATGATTTATTTAATGGAACCAGAAGGACCAATCGAACTGGTTGGACCAATAAATCGATGGCCTAATCAATTCGACCACCAATTTAATTTTGAAAATCGGACCAAACTAGCTGGTCAAAGCGATTGTCCTTGGCATAAGTGGACTTACTTAGGTATAAACTAAATATCAAGGGTTTAAAATTAAAATTGTGGAAACTATGGTATCAATTGAATTTTTTAATATTCATATTGTATTAAATTAGATGCATGAAGCTTCATCACTGTTTTCAGAATCGGATCGGACCGATTGGATTGGGAATCAATCGAGGTACCAACCCGAAATAAGGGGTCAGATCGATTGTCTCGTGAACCTGTCAAATTGACAATTGTACCAGTTTGATCTATTTTTAAATATTTTTATTTTGTAATAATTTATTCAATCGAACCAATTGAATCGAGAACCGATGATTTGACCAGTTTATCTATCAATCCAATTCACAAAACCTTGAGCTTCGTGATGTAGTAAAATTATTTATTTATTGTTTGAGTTTCGAAGAATATGTGAGAGAAGAGAGAACAAAAAAGTTCTCATATTTTTTTAATCAATTTTAGATTTTGAAATTTTCAAAGTTTTAATTTTGAAATTCAAAATTAAACTGTTAAGAAATTTGACTTGGATTTGCCTAAATTTAAATCCAACTTTTTATTTAATGTGCAAAAAAAGAATTTAGATTTTCAAATCCAAATCTAAATTTTTTACCAAAATCATAGTTTCCATACAAGGCCATAAAGGAATTGGATTTAATAATATATATATATATATAACATTAATTCCATCATACATCCCTAAACTACAACATTCATTATAAATTTATCCTAAACTTTAAAACGTTATTTACATCCTCTAACTATCAAAAGGTCCTTCCATTACTAAATCATTAATTTAATGGTTAAATGAGATGTTAGATCTTATATTGCAAAGTTGAAAATGTAAAATTTAAGGGTTAGGATGGACAATGGATAGTTTTAGGCATTGTATAAAAAAGAACATATATGATAAAACCTATAATGAGATTAATGTTAAAAAAATGTAAAATTTAAATAAACATGAATATTATAAAAATAAATGTTGTAAAAATCTTAATTTTGAGATTTTTGAAAATTTTTAACCAAAGCTTTATGTTCAGTCTCTTTATTTTTCTTTATTCCAGTTACTTTTGTTTTTAAATTTTCATTTTAAATTATACAACATAAGATGGACATGTCATTAACAATTAAATTAGTAGTTTTAATAATAAAATGACATAATTGATATAACATCAATTGTTTAAGGATATAATTAAAACGTTTTGAAGTTTAGGGACTAACTTAGAATGAGAATCATAATTTGAGATGTTTGCCGCAATTAACTCATATATATTTACTATTCTTCTTCCTCTCATGTGTTGCATGTAGTATACGCGTTTATTTTTTAAATAAAAGATAAAGAATATAACATACTTAATGTAAATAATATTTTAAGTAAATAATATTTTATGAAAAATTTTATTAAAATACAATAAATATTTTTTTTTACTTACCTCCTATTCTACACATCCACTTTTGATATATTCAAATTAATTTGTACAGTAATATTTGAAATACTCTTGGAGTTTTAAATTACCTAAACAACTATAAAAACATAATTATAATAAATAATTATAATTATATGTAATGCCATGAATAGTTAATCTTGTTTCTGTGAATCTTAACATAAATGAGTATCTATTTCAGTAGTTAAGTGTTTTGAGAGAGTGTGTAAGGTCTTGGGTTCAGGTTCTACTTTTTAGAAAATTCTATTATTTTTTTATCTAAGCGTTATCCCTGTTAGATGGGCTTATGTAATATTATTTGTAAACTTATATTAGAATGAGCTTGTTGGTTTGAGTAGCAAGGAGTTAGCTTGTTGGAGGTTTTGTGTTTGAATCCTTGCGCAAGCGTGAGTGTTAATTTTTGTTTCGGTTGTCTGTTAAAGGTTCGATAGAGTTGGAAGTTTAAAGTAGTTGGATGTGGTTAGTGGGGATGATATTATTGGATGTGGTTATTAGTGGGGTGTTGGGATACTAATCAAATTGGTTATTCTTAATTTTATTTTATTTTGTTTTTTTTATTTTCTCTCCTTTCCCAAAAATCTGACATCAGTTTCTGCCTCTCTTCCATTTTTTTCTGCCATTTCCATCTTTTTGTCTCTCATCTACTTCTTTCTTCTATCTTTCTTTCGTTTTCCTTCAAGTCTATTCACACTTCTTCTGTTCTTCGCATTGTGCTTTGGATTTTGGTGTTATTCAGGTGATTTGGGTAAGAGTGGTTACTTTTATCTTTAGGTAACAGTTTCGGTAAGCTGTTTGGATTCACTTTCGTTGTAGTAGCGTAATGGTGTTGTAGGGAATTTGATTCTTTGTAAACGTATTGTGTAGGAGAAGACGGTGAAACGGTGGTTTTTGCTCCAACAGTCTAAACTCTGTGTGTGATCGGGTTTGATAGTGGTAAGTATGTGCTCATTGCTTGGTTGAGCATTGTTGGATTTGCAATTTGTTGGCTAAAAAGGTGTTTCAGTATTCTATTTTTAGGTTTTGGTGGTCTTAGGAGTGGTTTCGCATCAAAATCGTATCACGTGTCTACCTAAAACACGAGAAAATAAGATTCGGCGAAAGCCGAAAAAGGGGACTATCGATGCCACACGGGCGTGTTCCTGGCAATGTGGCTAGCCATGTGTTAGACGCAGTCATGTGATGGCAAGAGTGTGGTCGTGTGGGCCACACGGACTATAACAGTCTGTTTTCAGTGAAATTAGAACAATAGTTTTGAGACCACAAATTTGAAGTCAAAAAATTTATATTATTATTATTTTATGTTCTACTATATGATAGAAATAAATTATAAAAATTTCGTTAATAAATTTTAACGTTTACATACCTAATTTGATGAAAATGACTAAATTGCATTAAGTGCAGAAGTTGAGTTCTAATAGTTAAAGGTATTAAATAGCTATAGAATTTTAAATTGGAGATCCTCATATAACAAATATCCATTAAAATGCTTAGTGGTTAAGCATGAATAGTCATCATTGGAAATTTCATGAAACATTAAGGTTAATTGTAACACCCCTTACCCATATTTAATGCCGGAACAGGGTACGAGGCATTACTGGACTTAAACACAAGCAAACATACATTTCCAAGCCATAATTTTCTGTCCAATTTAAAATCATTTTCAAAAACTCATAAAGTCCCTAATACAAGCCTATGAGGCCCAAAACATGCTTTGGAATTGGTTCAGGACTAAATCGAGAACTTTAGAAGATTTTACAAAACTTAGAAAATTTTTCACTAAACAGGGGTCACATGCCCGTGTCCCGACTCCGTGTAACTCTCTGACTTGTAACTCATGACCAAATTGAGATCACACGGCCAAGTCACATGCCCGTGTGCTAGGCCGTGTGGAAAATTAATTTTCACAAAAATAGGTGCAGACTTCACATGCCTAGGACACACGCCCGTGCCTGAGGCCCTGTCATCCCCACGACTGAGACACATGCCCACGTCTCTGCCCATGTACTCAATTCTAAGTATTCTGTTTCTCAAAATTAAGGTGCAGGGGACACACTGACGGAACACAAGCCCATGGGGCAGACCGTGTTTTTATGCTCACACCTACACAACATAACATAGCACCCATCCAAGCATATACATACAACCAAATCAACCACAACCAAGACATTAACACATCATTCACATGCTACCATCTATCATATACAAACATCACATACTTATCAACTCAAATCATGTAAATTCCCACATCCATGAAAGGCATCATTATATAAATTATTTATACCAATAGTAGCTATTTTCAAATGGCCTTATACAAAATGAACTTTCAACCAATATAAGCCAGCACATTTTGCCAAATCAAATATGACACATAACAAAATGACCAAGTCCCCTATACATGTCATAACCCAAAACATTGAATTCATTGATACCAAAATAATTGTTGATAGTGTGAGTGGATCTCCGACGATCTCCGATCTCCGAGATAGCTTGGGAACACTATAAGACAAATGAAAGATAGGGGAGTAAGCTATAAAGCTTAGTACGTTCCTATGCAAATAATAAGTATCATAACCACACATTTAACCTACAATTAACATGATGAAAATTGGCATAAATGTTATTAAAATCTTATAGTCATAACTTACTTAATCACAACCTTACCAAGGGTTCATCACATATCGAGCTCATTACATTTGAGTTTTACGTACATACCTGTAACAACTCGCAACATAACCATAGTCTTCCTCAACTTTGACATTTCTTTTGAACACTCGGAATATTAACAGATACTCAGAAATCTTGCACATAAGTCCCATATATGTAGCCGAAGTTACCTCATATCTCATAATACATATAAGCTCATTTTCGAGCTATTCACGGGCCTGCTCACACAAGCTGTCAATCAGGATGTAGCTACACAGTGCTATTCACACAAGCTGTCAGGTATCCGCATCTCATGCCGGACTACCCAGCCACTAGTAGGACGTACGAAACCAGCATTCGGATCACATAAGCACATGGGTTCCTAATGACATGTCACTCGTATCCTATTATGTTCTTAAGGTTCAATCGGGATTTCTCGCTTGTCGAAACTTTTGTTGAATACGTCCAAAGAGTCAATCACACAATTCATACAATATTAAAGCATATTAAACATAAATATATCAATGCATTATTTACATATAAACTTACCTCTGTACAAAAATAGTAGAATTTGACCTAATCGTCAAACACTTTGTTTTTCCCCCGATCTAGGTCTGAACCCCATTTTTCTTAATCTATAATAACAAATTTAACTCATTTAATATTCACATTGTTCAATTCAGTCCAAAAAAATCATATTATAGGAAAATTACATTTTTCCCTTAATGTTTCACATTTTTACAATTTAGTCCCTAGGCTCGTAAATTGAAATGTATTCAATTTTTTCAAAACCCAAGCCTAGCCGAACCATTTTCATACTTATACCAGCCCACAATTTCCACTTAATCACACTTTTACTAATTATTTTATACTTTTACAAATAGGTCCTTTTTGACATTTTTACCAAAGATCACTTAGTAAAAGTTGTTTATCTAACACCAAACATGCATTTTCTACCATTATACACAAATATATATCATGGGTAAAATTTTAAATTTCATTATACACAAATATATATCATGGGTAAAATTTTAAATTTTGGTAATACTTCAAAATAGTCCTTGGAAAAGCTAGATTAGGTTACAAGGATCTCAAAAACATGAAAATCATTAAAAACGGGGCTAGAATGGACTTACAATCGAGCTTGGGAGCTTGAAAAACCCTAGCTATGTTCTCCATTGCAAGTTTCAGCCATGAGGAAGAAGATGGACAAAAATTTTGGCTTTATTTTGATTATTAATTCATTTATTAACCAAATGACCAAAATGCCCCTATCTTAAAACATACAAATTCTCTTATTTCATATCCATTTTTTTCCACTAACTTAACAAATGGTCTAATTAGCATATAAAGACATTAAATTTAAAATTTCATAGAAAATAGGCACCTTTAGCTTCTAGAACACACATTTTGCACCTATTGCAATTTAGTCCTTTTTACTAAATTGAGTGCCCAACTGATAAAATTTTTAAACGAAATTTTCACGAAACAATTCCACAAAATTGTAAACCATAAAAATATAATAAAAATAATATTTCTACGTCGGATTCATGGTTCTGAAACCACTAGTTTGACTAGACCCAAAATCGGGTTGTTACATTAATTTTGGAAATTATCAATTAAAGTGATATTAAATAAAATAAAAAAAATATATTATCATTATCTAGCACCAAATAAAAAAAACCTATCCATAGAAGCTTGAGATATTAGCAAGCTTGTTTTGCTTAATTAAGTATGTATTGTCTCGTTTTTAATGATTTTTATGTTTCCGAGATCGTAATAGCTTAATCTAGCTAACTCGGGAATTAATTTGCAAAACTGTTAAAGTATTAAGGTTTTTCCATTGATGAGTATGCTTGAATTTTAAAGCTTTATGATAGAAAATGAAAGGTTGTTGTTAAATAAACAACTTTTGTAAAGAGAATTTTGATGAAATTATCAATTAGGGATTAAATTGAAAAAGATGATAAATTTATAGTAAAATTGTGAAATTGTGAATTATATGGGCTGCTATTAAAATTTATAAAAATTGACTAGGCCTGAGTAAGGATTAAATTGCATGAAAGTTATTTTCCAAGCCTAGGGACTAAATTGTAATAAATTAAAGTATAGGGCAAAATAGTAATTTTTCCAAAAATGTGTTGTTGGACTAAATTGAATATGAATTATATTGCATTAAGTTAAATTCATTCATATAGATCCAGTTAGACCTAGTACGAAGTTAGATCGAGGCAAAGGAAAAATATCGAATTAGTCGTCTTCGTATCTACGTAAACTTGACGAGGTAAGTTCGTGTAATTAATTTGTACATTTATATGTGTTAAATTGAATTATTGTTTGTGAATTGTATAATTGCCATGAATAAATACCGGTTGTATATCTGAAGATTACCGAGTCCCGTTTGAATCGTAGGAATTTGTAGGATATAAAGACATGTCATTAGGGTTACCAATTTGGTTGAAGTACTGCATGTGTTGCAGACACACCACAGCTTTAATGAGCTTCCTAATACTCAGCTCGCATGAGCTTTCTGACACTTAGCGCACATAAGCTTCCCGTTATTTAGCTCACATGAGCTTCCCGTTATTCAGCTCAGAGGAGCTTCCCGTTTACAGCTCGTATGAACATATATGAATATGAATTGACGGATTACAGTTCAGTACACCTCGGTGTACCACCCGTGTATCTAACGATATTTTAAATGGTTTAACGAGTACAGTTCTATTACGAAATTATATGAGTTTAATATATTCTATTACCGGTATTTACATGAAATACTGAAATATGATTATTTGATGAATTCAACCATGTGTGTTGGATCTTATATGTGATTTTCATGGCTAATATGTTGTGATCATGTGTTTAGGCTTTTGGCCAAATGGATTGAGATATGCTATATTTACTTACCTATTTTATGGAAATATGGCAAGTTAAATTCTATATTATACGAACTTACTAAGTTTAAAATGCTTACTTTGTGTTATTTTCCATGTTTTATAGTAATTCAAAAGCTCGTACGAGTTGGAAACTGGTCAGAGCTATTTCACACTATCCATCGGCTCTTTTGGTACTTTTAGTAAATTAATCCTGGTTATAATGGCATGTATAGGTTAATTTGGCCAATGTTGGTATATAAATGTTTTGTTAAGACTAGCCATTTGAATGGCTTGTGTTTGGTATATTTTGATATATTTATATATGTGGCCTTATCATATTTAATGTGTGTTTGATATGGTTAAATGATGGAAAACTTATAGGTATATTGATGATTGATTTTGAAATAGTATAATTGGTACAATTATGCATATATGCATTTGGTTATCTAGGTAAATTTGGATATTTGGTTGACATGTTATTAAGTTTTCATTTGAGGTGCTAAATGTAACACCCCAAACCAGTCGAGTGTTTTCAAAACATTTATTCAATGCGGAAGATTTTAAAACAGATTGCCTATTTGTAGTATTTTTGATAAAACATCTATATTTTTGAAAACTCGTGTCCTTTCCTACTACTAGCAGTAATAAACCAAAAATGCAAATCCCAAGTTAAGTAAAAATCCATAAAGGCCATATTACAGCAAAAATAATCCCAATTAAAAGTAAAATCATAGATAGTTAATAAACAGCGTAACAGAAAATGTGTGGCCACCATTGAGTCCTCCGTTGCACCGACTCGCCTATGTCTAAGGATTACCTAAACAGAGTAAACAGAATGGGTGAGTTTATGTAAACTCAGTGTGTAATCCCCATATAAACAAGCAGTCAGAATGCAATCATAGTTTGGGCCTAAGCCCATTACAGTATCAATATTCAGTACAGTAACAGTTATGCAGTATCAAATCCTACCCAGCCAGCCTCTACACTCTAACTCCGTCCAACCCTACACTCCATATGGGGATATAATCAACTCACCCATCCCTACACTCCAAAAAGTACCGGATGCGACACTAGACAGTAGTTTGTAGCTAAGCTGCCAGTAAATTAGGCTCGAGGCCTTTCAGTACACTTCCTCCAAACATTGTATTTCCTCAGCCCAATGTAATATACAAATATGGCAGGCTATCACATAATATCATGCATGTAAACAGGGCATACAGTATCAATTAGTGGAACATCATCATGCTTAATCATATCAGTCATACAGTCATTTCAATCAATTAGAGGTCTAAGTAAGCTTATCGACCATACAGTAAGTCTACAGTCGACTTGGGTGACTCGTGCAACCTTAGCAATAAAACAGTGAAAATGGGCCTACAAACCTACGATGCTCGCCCATGTAGGCCCACACGACCGTGTGACCTACATGGCCCAAAAATCTCACAAGCTCGTGTGGTTCATCTGTGTAGGCCCACACGCCCATGAACTACACGGTCCAATTCAGCCCAGCCCGTGTATTATACATGGCCAACCTCGTTGATCACACACCCGTGTTCAATCACACAGCTTACCACATGAACGGCCACACACCCGTGTAGCGTCAACAGCCTCACTTTTTGGCTTTTTGTCGATTCCCGTTTATAGTGTTACGGTTACACACCTATAGTGTTTTCGATATTTAAGCCCTTTAGAACACTTCAATACCTATAATTGACCAATTCCACACCATAATCAATCTTCCTTTATGATTAAAAAACAAATCCCGAAACCAACGGTCTTATCTATAAAGCAAAGAACACTTATTGCAAGGTTTCCAATCGACTTGCTAAGAATCAGTATGAAGGGGGCCTCAATCCACACGACATGCTGCTGCTAGAACCCCATAGTTAATTTACCAAAAATTACTCAATCAAAATAGTGTTAACAATTTACCCCTTACCCCACGAGTGGCTAACGTTTGCACAAAAGAGAAGAATGAAACACACTCAAGAGTAAAGGAGGAGAAAACGGTAGCAAGTGGGGAATTTTGGCTGCAAACAACAAAAGAAGAAGAAAAGACGGAGAGGGGAAAACAATCAGTAGAAAGTCAAATAGTAAAAATTGGCACCAAAGAACTAAGAATAGTCGACCGAAAGTTGAGAGAAACAAAAGCCAAAATCGAAATTAGACTTACCGTATGCATAATATTCAGTGTCTTGTTGAAGAACTATATGAATAAATAGAATGAAAGGGAGAGTGGTGCAAGAAGTACCAAAGTTCGGCAGCAAGGTGGGGAAGAAAGCAAATAAAGATCAAAAAGAAAGAAAATCACAATATTTCGGCAAGGAGAAGGTAGAATAGCCGTCAGAAGAAAGAGGAACATTTTGGGGATTTTCAAAATAGCAAAAAGAAATGAAATCAGATCTGGATAATCTTCAACCTCCCCTAATTCAACCCTAAAAACTCTCCTACTATCCCTCCACAAACCGTCCACTTCTCACAATACCTCAAATTCCTTATTTTCCTCCATCAATCCCACAAATACCGAAGAACTCCCTTATTATCCTCCTAAAAATCGGCCATAACATCCCCACACTTCTCAAATACTCAGAATTTTGGTCAAACTACAACACTCATATGCTTCAAGCAATAAAAATAAATCCCATTGATCGCGTAGAGATTCGAACATTAAACCTTTAACCATTTAATACTCTACCTAACCACCAGACCAACAAGCCCATTCTAACATATTTTACCAACATTTATTTATAATTCTACTGATTAGAGATAGTGATTTATTCATTTAAAAAAAATCTACCCCAACTAAGGCTTGAACTTGGGACCTCTCCCCCACACCTAGAACACTTAACCACTGAAGCAGATACATAATTCGTGTCACAAACAAACGAAAATAAATACATAAGGGATTTTTGGGGCGTTACAACTCTACCCTCTAAAAGCAAATTTCAGCTTCGAAATTTTACTTGATCAGAATAGATGAAGATACTATTGCCACATCGCATCCTAAGGCTTCCATGTGGCCTCCTCAAAGCTATGATTACGCCGAAGAAACTTAACCAATGGGATGGATTTTCTTCTTAGAAATTTTACATCTCGCTTCAATATCTGAACTGGCTCCTCCTCAAAGGTCATATCTAGCCTAACCTCGATCTCCTCAATAAGAACAATATGCGTAGGATTAGAGCGGTAGCGCCTCAATATTGAGACGTGGAATACATCGTGAATCTGATCTAGCTCCGGAGGTAACTCTAACTGGTAGGCAATTGGTCCTACACGCTTCAGGCTACAATAATGTCTAATGAATCTAGGGCTCAACTTACCCTTACGACCAAATCTCAGTACCTTCTTCCATGGCGAGACTTTAAGGAAAATAGAGTCTTCCACAGAATATTCAATTTCACATTTCTTCAGGTTTGCGTAGGACTTCTGCCTATCAGATGCCATTTTTAGTCGGTCCCAAATTAGTCTAACTTTATCCTTGGTATCAGAAACCAGTTTAGGGCCCAGGATACGCCGCTTGCCCAACTCAGTCCAACATGAAGGTGTGCGACATCTACGGCAATATAATGCCTCGTAAGGTTCCATCTAAATGCTAGACTGATAGTTGTTGTTATAAGAAAACTCTGCTAGCGGAAAACACTCCTCCCAACTGCCACAGAAATCAATCACGCAACTTCTTAACATGTCCTCCAGTATCTGAATCACCCTCTCTTGTTGACCTTCTATATGAGGATGGAATGTAGTACTGAAGTCCAATCTAGTACCTAGAGCTTCATGTAGCTTCTTCCAGAACTGAGATGTGAAGCGAGGATCCCTATAAGATATTATTGAAACCAGTACCCCATGCTGTCTCACTATCTCAGACATATACAACTTAGCCAGCTTCTGCAGAGTGTAGTCAGTATGAATAGGTTTGAAGTTGGCAGACTTAGTCAATCGATCCACGATGACCTAAATAGAATCCTTCGTAGAGGGTGTGAGGGGTAACCACTAACGAAGTCCATAGTCACTCGCTTCCACTTCTAAAGTGGAATCTTAACTGGCTGCAACAAACCCGAAGGTAACTGATGCTCAGCCTTAACCTGCTGGCAAGTCAGACATTTACCCACAAAATCAGTAACCTCTCGTTTAAGTCCTGGCCACTAGTATAACTCACGAAGGTCTCTGTACATTTTATTTCTACCAGGATACATAGTATAAGGGCTACTATGTGCCTCTCTCAGTATCAACTACTTCAATTCAGTGTATTTCAGTATACAGATTCTCCCACGGAAATAGAGTACCCTTTCACTATTCAGTCCAAAGTCCTCAGTATGCCCACTTTCAACCTATCGAAAACGAAGACCCAAAGATTTGTTTTCCAACTGCTTACCCTTAATCTGTTCAATCCACGTAGGCTTAACCTGAAGCTCAACTAGCATACTTCCATCATCAAATAAACTGAGGCGAGCAAACATCGCCCTCAAATCAGTCATAACCATATGGCTCAGTACATCGGCCACCATATTGGTCTTACCAGGGTGGTATTCAATGTACAGTCGTAGTCTTTAAGCAACTTAATCTATCTACGCTACCTAAGATTTATCTCCTTCTGAGTGAGGAGATACTTGAGACTCTTGTGATCCGTGTAGATGATACACTTTTCACCATATAGGTAATGCCTCTAAATTTTCAATGTGAACACCACTACGGTCAACTCTAGGTCATGCGTCGGATAATTCACCTCATGAGTCTTAAACTGATGAGACGCATACACTACCAGCCTACCCTCTTGCATCAATACACATCCCAAACTGACATGTGATGCATCGCTGTAGGCAATAAACTTTTTTCTAGACTCTGGCTGTATCAAAACAAGGGCCTCAATCAGTATAGTTTTGAGCTTCTCAAAGCTCTCTTGTTGTGCATCAGTCCAATTAAATGGCACACCCTTATGTAACAGCTTAGTCAAAGGTGCAGCAATCAATGAAAACCCTTCTACAAAATGTCGATAATACCCTGTCAGTTCCAGAAAACTTCAAATCTCAGGTACAGTCTTAGGCTACTTCCAATCCAAAACAGCCTCAATCTTTCAAGGATCAACTCTAATCCCCTCAGCAGAAACCACATATCCTAGAAATGCTATTTCACATAGCCAGAACTTACATTTACTGAACTTGGCGTACAGTTGTTTCTCTCGCAGAACCTATAGAATCACTCTGAGGTGTTTATCATGTTCATCATCAGTCCTTGAATACACCAGTATGTCATCAATAAATACTACTACGAACTAATCCAGATAGGGCTGGAACACTCGGTTCATCAGATCCATGAAAGCTACTGGTGCATTCTCCAGTCCAAATGACATCACTAGGAACTTGTAGTGATCGTATCGAGTCCTAAATACTGTTTTGTGCACATTTGTCTCCTTAACCATCAACTGATGATATCCTGATCGGATGTTAATCTTGAAGAAAACTGAAGCCCCTTGTAACTGGTCAAACAAATTGTCTATCATTGGTAGGGTACTTATTCTTCATAGTTAACTTATTCAGCTGTCGGTAGTCGATACACATACGCATGGATCCATCTTTCTTTTTCACGAATAGAACTGGTGCTCTCCACAGAGACACACTAGGGCTGATGAACCTATGATCTAATAACTCTTGAATCTGAGCCTTAAGCTCCACTAGCTCTTTTAGTGCCATTCTATAAGGAGTGATGAACACCAAAGCTGTACCAGGAAGGAGCTCAATCCCAAACTCTACTTCACGATTCGGAGGTAACCTAGGTAGCTCTTCAGAAAAAATGTCAGGAAAGTCCTTAACCGTCCTGATATCCTTAACCGAAGAATCTTTCGAATCTAGAACACTGATGTAGGCCAGATACGCCTCACATCCCTTACGAACCAACTTTTCAGACCACAATGTAGAAATCACATTCGATAAGTAGTTCTAATACTCTCCAATTACGACTACCTTCCTGTCCTCTACAGTTCTCAGTACAACCCGTTTTATGGCACAATCTAAGCTCACTCGGTGCTTGACCAACCAATCTATTCCCAGTATCAGATCAAATTCTCTGAAAGACAGTTCTATTAGATTAGTCAGAAATATAGCCCCTTGAACCTTTAAAGGAACATCTCTAAACACCTTATTTACCTTTACTGATTGCCCCAACGGACTCAACACAGTGACCTCACTTATAGTGCTCTCAACCCGTACATTCAAGTTTTCAGAAAAGGTACAAGCTATATAGGAGTGAGTGGATCTTATATCTATCAATGCAGTATAATGTATATTATAAATAAAGAACATACATGTGATGACGCCTGGAGCATTTCCATCCTCTCGACGATGTGTAGCATGAACTAGAGTTAGCTGCCTCGCTTTAGTATGACCAGTACCTCTACTCTATGCTCTCTATCACGGCCCAAACTATTTCCTCCTCTAGCTTGACCACGACCTCTCATTGGCTACTGAACAACTTTCGGTGGCTGTGCAGTATTATTACCTGGAGCTTGCATATAATCGACCCTCCGTGGTTAACCCCTAATATAGTGCTCCAAAGAACCACACGTCAAGCATGCCCCAGTCCTTTTCCAACACTAGCCTAGATGGCGTTTACCACAATCAGTACACGACGGCTGTCCAGTAATAGCAATAGGAGCCCCAACTTTGACCGGCCCATCCACTCTGGCCTTTTTCTTAAGACTCTAAATGGAACTTGAGGGTTTCGAATCCCTCTTACTCTTACCCCTCTCTCGATTCTGACGCTCAACTCGCTTTACTTCCTCGGTGATCTTTGCCTTATCAACCAATGCAGCAAAATCTCACTCTCTCTCTGGAGCTATCAAAACCCTTAGATTATTCTTGAGGATATCCTTAAAGTGAGACATCGTTCGTACTCAGTCGCCACCATACCTCACGCATAGTGGCTCAATCTTAGAAATTCGGCCTCATACTCGGCCACTGATCTATCTTCCTGAGTCAAATTTAGGAACTCCCTCCTACGGGCATCCATATAACTAGTATCCACATACTTCCCATGGAAAGTGGTCATGAAGAACTCCCAAGCAAGTCGATCAGGCTGAGTGCCCTCCTTAGCAGTGAGCCATCACTGATATGCCTCATCATGTAGCAGCGATACTACGCCTTTTAATTTTTACTCAAGGGTGTAGTCCAGATCATCCATGATCTTTTCTGTGGACTCAATCCAGTACTCAGCCACATTAGTGGCGATCCCAACAACATCCTTAAAAATCTCAGCTCCATTAGACCGGAGTCATTTTGTAACTGACCCTCGGCCTCCAACTCTAGTATTGGACCTAGTGACCCACTCTAAAATCCTCAACATCGCCTAGGACAGTGGGTCGTCCCCAGCCGCTCGATCATGAGACCTAGACCTAGACCCAGACCCAATTTCTCTAATAGGCGACACCGGCGTCTCACTAGTGTCGAAATTCGGCATACCACCTAGTGAAGAAGACCCAGCTCAAGCCCTTCTACGACCTCTACCACGACTTCTTATACCTTGTCCACGAGTACCTCGTGCACTCATTATCTAATCGCGTTTATCTGTATTAATAGTTTTATGCATCATTTTATAGTTTTAGTAATTATTAACAAAATTTTTATGCAGAAAAGTATCAGTAATTCAGAGTTCATTTTCATACAATGCAGTGTCTATCAGTTTAACTACAGTCTCAATGTACACTATATTAAGTTGTTTTCAGTACAGTCCATCTATAGTAGTCTCAGTATATACTACCTATAGCAGTTCCAGTCAAAAATATATAACAGTTATAGAGAACTTACAGAATTGGCTCTAGAGTCTTAATGTACCATACGTTCAGTACAAATATTCCAATATTCAGAAATCAGTTAAAAACAAATTTTTTTTGGAACTCAAATCCACAGCTAAGTTTTGTAACCTGGCTTTGATACCACTAAATGTAACACCCCAAACCCGGTCTGGACGTTATTCTCGGATTAGACGATGTTACATGGTAGTATGTTTGAAAATCGTAACTTCGCCCAAAAATAATTTTCTTTTAGAAACGTTGTATTATTACCTATTACTTCTAATCTCGAGTTATTTAATCAGTCGAGTGTTTTCAAAACGTGTATTCAATACGGAAGCTCTTAAAACAAATTGCGTATTTGTGGTATTTTTGATAAAACATCTATCTTTTTGAAAACCCGTGTCGTTTCCTACTGCTAGCAGTAATAAACCAAAAATGCAAATCCCAAGTTAAGTAAAAATCCATAGAGGCCATATTACAGCAAAATAATCCCAATTAAAAGTAAAATCATAAATAGTTAATAAACAACGTAACAGAAAAGGTGTGGCCAACACTAAGTCCTTCGTCGCACTGGCCCTTCTATGTCTAAGGATTACATGAATAGATTAAACAAAAGGGGTGAGTTTAAGTAAACCCAGGGTGTAATCCCCATATAAATAAGCAGTCAGAATGTAATCATAATCTGGTCCCAAGCCCATTACAGTATTAATATTCAGTATAGTAACAGTTATACACTATCAAATCCTACCTAGCCAGCCTCTACACTCCAACTCTGTCCAACCCTACACTCCATGTGGGGATATAATTAACCCACCCATCCCTACACTCCAAAAAGCACCGGATGCAGCACTAGACAGTAGTTTGCAGTTGAGCTGTCAGTAAATTAGGCTCTAGGCCTTTCAGTACACTTCTTTCGAACATTGTATTTCCCCCAACCCAATGCAATGCAATATACAAATATGACATGCTATCACATAATATCATGCATGTAAACAGGGTATACAGTATCAATCAGTGGAACATCATCATGCTTAATCATATCATTCATACAATTATTTTAATTAATTAGGGATTTAGGTAAGCTTACAGACCCTACAGTAGGTCCACAGTTGACTCGAGCGACTTATGCAACCTTAGCAATAAAACAGTGAAAATGGGCCTACAAGCCCATAATGTTCGCCCATGTGAGCCCACACGCCCGTGTGGCCCACATAGCCCAAATTGGCCTTGGCTGTGTGAATCACACGGCTTGGCCCAAAAATCCCACACGATGGTGTGATTTATCTGTGTGGGCCCACATGCTCGTGGCCTACACGTTCCAATTTGGTCTGACCTGTGTATCGCACATGGCCAGCCTCGTTGATCACACACCCGTGTTCAATCACATTACCTACCACACGGACAACCACACGCCTGTGTAGTGTCAACAACCTCACTTTTCAACTTTTCGTCGATTCTTGTTTACAGTGTTATAGTTACGCACCTGTAGTGTTGCGATACTTAAGCCCTCTAGAGCACTTCAATACCTACAATTGACCAATCCCACTATAATCAATCTTCCTTTATGATTAAACAACAAATCCCGAAATCAACGGTCTCATCTATAAAGTAATAAACACTTACTGCAAGGTTTCCAATTGACTTGCTAAGAATCAGTACGAAGGGGGTCTCAATCCACATGACATGCTGCTGCTAAAACCCCATAGTTAATTTACCGAAAATTACTTAATCAAAACAGTGTTAACAATTTACCCCTTACCGGTTTGCACAAAAGAGAAAAACGAAACGCACTCAAGAGTAAAGGAGGAGAAAACAATAGCAAGTGGGGAATTTTGGCTGCAAACAACAAAAGAAGAAGAAAAGACGGAGAGGGGAAAACAATCAGCAGAAAGTCGAATAGTAAAAATTGGCACCAAAGAACTAATAATAGTCGATCGAAAGTTGAGAGAAACCAAAGCCAAAATCGAAATTGGACTTACTGCATGCATAATACTCAGTGTCTTGTTGAAGAACTATATGAATATAGAGAATGAAAGGGAGAGTGGTGTAAGAAGTACCAAAGTTCGGCAGCAAGGTGGGGAAGAAAGCAAATAAAGATCAAAAAGAAAGAAAATCACAATATTTTGGCAATGAGAAGGTAGAATAGCTGTCAGAAGAAAGATGAACACTTTGGGGATTTTCAAAATAGCAAAAAAAAAATGAAATTAGATCTGGATAATCCTCAACCTCCCCTAATTCGATCCTAAAAACTCTCCTACTATCCCTCCACAAACCGTCTACTTACCACTATACCTCAAATTCCTTATTTTCCTCCACCAATCCCACAACTATCGAAGAACCCCCTCATTATCCTCCTAAAAATCAGCCACAACATCCCCACACTCTTGAAATACTTAGAATTTTGGTGAAACTACAACACTCATACGGTTCAAACTGTAAAAATAAATCCCCTTCATCGCGCAGAAATTCGAACCTCAGACCTCCAGCGATTTAACACTCCACCTAACCACTAGACTAGCAAGCCCATTCTGACATATTTTACCAAAATTTATTTATAAGTCTACTGATTAGAGATTGGGGTTTATTCTTTTAAAAACAAAAATCTGCCCAAGCTAAGGCTTGAACTTGAGACCTCTCCCCCACACCCAAAACATTTAACCACTGAAGTAGATTCATAACTTGTGTCACAAACATACAAAAATAAATACATAAGGGCTTTTTAGGGCGTTACACCTAAGGGCACATTGGTTGTATGTGATGATATTTCATGTTTAAGACTTGATTTTGGCTTGATTTGTATGCCTTATTATGGCTTGTTGATATACAAATTGTTGTGTTTAGTTTGATGTTAATTTGGGTGAGAAATATGGTTTAGAAAATGACCTATTTTTGTCTACATAGGCAGAGACACGGGCGTGTGTCTTAGCTTTGTGTGACACACGACCAAGTGACACGGCTGTGTGTCCTCTGTATCTTTAAAATTCCGCAAGTCAGTATGCTCAACACAGCCTAGCACATGTGCATGTGACTTGGACGTGTGACCCAAGTAAGAGAGTTATACGGGCAAGGACACGGGCTGGGATACAGCCATGTGTCCTTATTTCGAATGCCCACACGGCCTGACCACACAGTCGTATGTCTCCTCCATCTTTGAAAAATTTTCATGCTTTCAGAAAAATTCTTTAAGTACCGATTTAGTCTCAACTTGTTTCTAACTCGTATTTTGCGCTTCGAGGGCTCGTATAAGAGACAATATGTTTAATTTTAATGGGTTTCTGCAATGAATGTTATATGATATGAAATGTTTGTTTATTTGATCTGTAAACTTCAGTAATACTTCGTAACCTTATTCTGGCGACGAATTCGGGTTTACACAGGCTAGGCTGAATTGGGCATATGGGCCCAAAATCTGGAGATTTTCCCTAGGGTCACATGAGCCTTTCTGATCGATTGTAGGCCTTTCGTAAGGTCGGTAAGAGCTAACGAAACCTTAAAGCTTGTGATCTAATAATCTGATATACCAACTTGAGTTAGGTAATCTGATATGTATGTTTGATTAACTGGTAAAAACATGTATCAATATTTGTATTTTTGTATCTGTATATTTGTATCTGTATATCTGTATCTGTATATTTGTTTCCGTATATTTGTATCTATATTTCTATATCTATATATGGGGTGGTATATGTTTATTGGAGGAAGTGTTATGTGAGGAGACATTTCACCCTTATTTTGACAGCACAGCTGCATATTATTCTATTATGTGTCATTTAAACATTATATGGTGTGTAGGGATGAGTGGGTGTTTTAAAACCCACATGGTAGATGGGATGGTTGGAGATGGTGTGTAGAGGATGGGGGTAGGATTCTATATATCTGATCTGATTATCTGATTCTGGCATATGTTTCTGTTAAGGACTTAAATTCATATCTGTATATGTTCTGCATATGAGAATTCTATGTATATTTGCATGACTATCTTTGTTGGGTTACACACCGAGTTTACGAAAACTCACATCTGTTTGTTTGTTCTGTTCAGGTAATCCTCAGGCATAGGCTGGTCGGTGCGACGAAGGCTCAGTGGTGACCACTCGTCAGAAAATTGTTTTTATTAGTAATAACGGTCTCATTTCAAATTCTAGATTTTCTTGAAAGTTTGTAATTTTTGGGACTATTTGGACTCTATGGTTTTTAACTTTTGGATTTTTTTTGCTTTCTATCCTGCAACGTTTGACAAAAACACTTTATGTGAATAAATGTTTTTTGAAAACATGAGCTAGTTTTTGAATAAAACATGTAACACCTCAGATTTTAGGGTTAGAAATTCTGAGCTTTGTGGTTAGGGGTAGTGAGTAGATTGATCTATTGTGTTTACTTTCGCATTTTAATGTCAGAATGGGCCTGTTGGTTTGGTGGTTGGTTGTTGTGTGTTAGTTTACCTTTGGATTCTAGGTTCAAACATTCGTGTGTATTTAAGGTAGTAATTTTATTTTAGATTTTTTTATTTGCTAAAATATTTATTAGTTTTAACTATTTTAGTTTATTTTTATTTTGAGTATAAAAAACCCAAAAAAGGAAAAAAGGAGTGTTGCACGTTCTTTTTTATTTCTCTCCCTCCCACGTTCTCCCGTTGTTCCTAGTTCACGTTCTTTTTTCTTATTCTTTTTTCAATTTTTATTTTCTCAAGTTTAGGGTTTTGATCATAAAACTTATTTTAGGATTCTTCGTTTTGAGAATTTTACCTTTTACAATGTTTTCAGTCTCATAACTTGAGAAGTAGGTGTCAAATCTTTAGTTATAGTTGTTTGTGTGTAGTGGCTTCCATTAAGGTTTTTGAATCGGTTTGGAGAAGCGAATCGAACGAATCTAGTGTTTGCTATCGCGTCTAAGGTGTGTGTTTGGAAACTCTTCTTTTTCGTTATTAAATTTCTGATTTGTTTCCTTAAAATTTGACATATTTTGTGTGTTTCTGACATTTGTGATTAGCGATTGATTTGGTATAGGGTTGCACGAATTACATCCGATAAAGTTGGAATCACGTTTTTAAGGTGTGTGTCCTAGCGATCGTGTGTGTGATACTTTGTTAAAGTTATATCGTATATGTGTGTACCGCACTTAAGTCATATATTGCTGCCATTTTACGCTAATGTGGCTGCTGTTAACATGCCATGTTTGTATACGAATTTTTTTTCACTAAATACGTCGTGGTTGTTTGTCGTTTTGTGCCGAATTGGGCTGCTGATTGCATGTTGATTTTTCATGAAAATACTCAGCGATTGTAACAAACTTTTTGCTGCTGTTTTTGTAGAGTAAAGGCGGCATATGTGTGCACATTTTGTTGCTGTTTTCGGATAAGTTTAATGCTGCATATAGGAGTTTAGTTGTTTTTAAAGAGTAAAATGCGACACATGTGGGCTTTTTTTCGCTGATGTTTTGGTATCGACTGTAAAATTGTATGATTGTTCATAAGTTGGTTAATTCCTATAATTATACGGTAGGGGTAATCGTTTGGTTTCAATAGATACGTTGTTAAATTGTTTTAATTGTTATTTATTTGCTTAATTCATTTTTTTAATTACCTATAAATGACGACTAAATCTATTTATATTCTAGGTGTTAGCACTACTCCAAGATTTTAATGGAATTATTTACAACATTTCAATTCATGATTTGTTTTAGCTAATGTTAAATTTTGTATTATGCTCTTATTTTCTTATATTATAGTGGTTTTCATTGAGTGCTTTTTTAGTTATTTAAGATATTTTTATTCTCTTTTGGATGATTTAATATGTGGTTGAGCATTTGGAGATATGAGGGTGACTTTGTGAATGTAAAAAAAATTATGTCAGCAATAGGAATCAATGGTTGTTAGGATACCCAAATGAAATTATATATTAATAAATTCCTTCATTTTATTTTGATTTTATTCTTTACAAAATATTGCAAACGCACTAATTAACTTAATTTCACGTCAACTTTTTTATACATATATTGCGGGTGGCTATGCTAAAGCACCACCACCGAACAGTGGAGCTTTCATTAATGCTTTAGTGTAAAAAAAACAAAAACAAAAACAAAAGATAGTTTAAATCTCTGATTTGTTTTGGTAATTAAATGAATGCATTATACCATTTGCATTAATCTTTTTGAGTTTGGTTGCGAAGAGAAGAGACTCTGATCTGTTCTGACAGTTTCAACTGCAATTTGTCTATACAGTGGTTTACCACAATGCACAGTACGACATATATGTCAGTACTGTTGCATATTAACATTTGAGTGGCTTAGTCCACATACTTGGTGTGTAGGGTTGGATGGACCTTTCGAGGTCCTATGTGGTGTGCATGGTTGGATGAGCTTTAGTTCTTTTTGGGATGTGATTGGGGGACGGAGAGGTATTTGGCTGGTTGGGTGGGTTTTTATTATTTGTTGCATCCATTTTGCATTCTGTCTTTCTGTCTGATTGTGAGACTAATTGCTTATAGTTTGAGGTGGTTCATTACTGATACGTTAATTTGTTTGTGAAGACTGTTCATATATCAAATTGCTATTAAGTTTTATTTATATATTTTTTATTTGTGACATTTTGGTATTCATTTACCTATCATTTTCGAACTCACACTGAGCTCGTGTAGCTCACCTCATTGGTGTTTCTCCTTTCAGGTACACTTCCGTTTCTGTAGCTTGGACTCAGCATGCCAAAAGTCTCAGATAGTCTCGGTTTAAAAAGGCTTTAATAGTTTTTACAGTTTCTGAGTTTATAATTAAACCCCTTAGACTGTAAGTACTATTTTGAAAAATGTGGTATGAAGTTTTATGTTTTACGCACTTAAATGTCATTGGTATTGTACTTTCTTTTGAGAAAAAAATAGGAATATTTATATATTTGGACTGAAATTTTTGTAATAATGGAGCTTTATATCTAAGAGTTTTTACGAAACTTAAATACTGTAATGTTTTCGGTTTGTTAAACTAAAAATTTCCCACGATCACTTCGATCATCAATGTGATTTCCGGAATTCGATTTACACTTCTAGGCCAGGTTTAGGGCGTTACATAACAATTTTTAAACTTCTGCTGCAAATTTTACAAATACTTTAAAGGATATCTTAAATAAGTACATAAAAATAAGTTTTTCTGGAAATGGACTAGTTTTGGTAACAAATAATACGAAATGATTTAGCATAAGAAAAGTGCCGTAAAACCCATTGTCGTAACACTCCCATATTTAGCCATAACGTCTAGGCCGGATTTAAAGTTTGACATTATAATTTATAAAGTAAATAAAATATCATAAAATAAATAATAATTCATCACATAACATACAAAATCATTGAATATAATAAAAGCAATGCTTTCGAAAAAGGGATTCGATTTTGCAACAAAATCAAAACTCTTGCTAAGCTTAATAAAATATACAACTAGTTGCTAACCTTAATACAAAATTAATGTAATAGGTCAATTTTGACCTGGGCTTATAATAAATAAACCAATAATGTCCAAATTTTAAAATCCAAATTACAAAAATTAAAACCCAAACTACAACCCATATCAAAACCCAATACCTAACTTAAGCCCCAAACCCAATTACCCAATACACATCAGCCACTATCCTAAAACATTTTCAATCAAACCCTAGGAGCCGCCCTAGCCACTGCCCCCTCCCACGTGCTTTGTCGGCACGTCCAACGCCCGAAGGTCAGCTCCCCTGACATCGCTTGTACCAACATGGCAAGCTTCTGCACCATCGCTTCCGTCTAGGCCTGCAAAACGAGAACAAAAAAAGAAAGCAAGACAGAGAGCAGAGAAACACGCAAAATAGAAGCAGAAACAAGCAGAGATAGTAAGAAATCATATGTAATCGGCTATAAAGCCAAAAGAAAAGATCAATGTAAAAAGGGGGACCGATTGTTCAAAGAAAAAAATACTTATCAATAAAAAAGAGAGAAAGTTTTGAAGGTAGTTTTTTTTTTTTGCTCTTTATTTCATTCTATTCTTTTCATTTTTACATATATTTTATACGAAAATCAAAAGAAGAGGAAAACGAAAAATACCTGAATCGGTCTCCCTCCTCGTCGACGGACGTAGTCGGTGTCCGAGGGTCCCAAAAGGCGACGGAGTGGTTGTATGTTCGTTTGTTAATCATTTTCTCCATTTCTGAAAAAAAAATAAAAACTGATTTAAAGTTCTTTAAAAAAAAGGGAAAGGAGGTTTCGAAACGGGGCTGAAAGGCCCTTGTCTGTGCACCGTCGGTCGCCGGTGCCATGGTGGCACGGTGGGCAGAGAAAGAGCCTTCGTCGGAAAATATGAGAGGTTTCAAAACTTTTTTGTTTTTTTTCTAAAAAAAAATAAAGATGGGTTTTAAAACATTGAATGGAACAGCTGGGTGGGGTGTGAATCCGTGCATTCCCACCTTAAAGGGGTGATTTACATTTTTAATCCCTCCATTTTGTAGAACCACTTGATCAGGCTTATTTCTTTTTTATTATTTTTGATTTGGCCCTCAAATTTCGTGTGGTTTTTTTTAATTCGGTCCCTTGGGCTGTCTTGCTGAACATGCGTAGGGAACCAAGGGAATGTTTTCCCATCTAGTCCTTGCTAGTTTTAATGCGCTTCGTTCGGATCCTTGATTAACTTTCCAGTTTTTATATTGAGCACCCCGAAATTTTAGCTTGTTTTCATCCCTGTCCTTAATTCATTTACTTCATTTATTTGCTTATTTTTTTAGAAAACTGTTGTGTTGCTTATTATTTTATTATTTTGCATTATTTGTTTCAAGTTTTGTATCATTCAGCTTAAACTTTTTCATATGTATTTTTTTGTTTGATTATCATAAATTATTATATACTGTTTATTTTAAAATTCGTCTTACATATATTATTTTTTATATATTCTATTTATTTTTAGACTACCTTATTATATATTAATACATTATTTCATTTATCATATTCTTTAAATTTTGTATATATATTATCTAACTAAAACTATTTTATATATATAACTATTTTATATTCTTTATTTTAGATTTCTTTTATACATTATTTATTTTAAACTTGTTATATTATTCTCAAGCTATTTATATATATATATATTTTCTAAATGTTATTTGAGCTAAACTATTGTTTTTTGTCATTCTAAAATTTGTTATACATTACTTATTTGTAAATTTTTATGTATCATTTATTTTAAGCTATTTCGTATATTTTATTTATTTTGAAGTGCTTTACATATATTTGATTTTGAATTTGTTTTCATGTATTATCTATTTAAAATTGTTTTATTATTTTAAATTATTTTATATACCTTATTTTTAAACTCCATCTTATTTATTTTAAAATGTTTCATTATTATTTATATTAAGGTTATTTTCCATATTATTCATTTTACCCTTTTATGTATATGTATTTTAATATTATATTTTAATATATTATGTATATAGTTTTTAATACTATTATCATGTATATTTATAAGTAGCATTATTATAGTTTTTAATACTATTATCATGTATATTTATAAGTAGCATTATCAGTATTTTTAGTATTATATTTTCATCACCTTACTTACTATTATTATACGTTTATATGTATATTCACTCTTTTTATTTCGTGATTAATAGTATTATTATCGCATTTAATATTGCGTGCATTGTTATCATTTCTAACATTATTGTCAGGTGTATTATTTGCTTCGATGTATTTCTAACTCTTTTATTTTCTGTTTCTTACTTATTCTGTATCAGTTTGCTTTTTATTTCTTTAAAATTTTCATTCTTGCTTTCTAATTAATTTCAATAAGCAAGGCAATGTATTGATTTAACATTAAGTCGTCGATTTCATCGCTATGTTGGGTGAATGTCAATCGGCTTATGTTTAAAAAGGAATGTCCTTCTTAAAAGAAACCGAAATTATAAAAATTCTCGTGTTTTGATTGGATCACGATTAAATGTTGCATTGAACTTGCGTTTTTGAAAATTGAGACGACACATGTTTAATGAGATACTATTTTTTTGGCGTCACGAGGGTGCTAATACCTTCCTCGTGCGTAACCGACTCCCGAACCCTATTTTTCTCTAGAGTTTGACGTAGACCTAAACTCGGCCTTCTTTTTACCAAAAAATAAATTTTTTTGTTAAAAAGAGGATTTATTAGGTGTCTGATTACACCTAGGAAAAAGGATCGGTGGTGACTCCTCTTTTTTTATAAAATCGAAATTTAGTTTTCCAATTTTCAATAAATCACCTCAATTAGTGCCCAAGCAAATTTTATGTCGCTACAGCTGGCGACTCCGCTGGGGACATCTTTTTGAGAGTCGAGTCGAATTAAACGCGTGTTGTCAAAATTTTTGAAATTCCTTGTTCACTTTTTATGCAAGGGGATCGGGTCTATTTAATAAATTGAATCGGGTAGCTTAATTTGTTAGATTTTCTATGACTTTTCCCTGCTTATATTTGATGTGATTACTAATCAAGGTTGTTTGTCTTTATTTTATTTTTTCTTTTTCGTCATGCATCATATGCATCATATTAGAAAGGTGTTGATTAGAGACCGGTTGCCAAAAATGGGTTTCTGATGGAGGAGTTAATTACACAAGTAACTGAGAAAAATGCCGTGGTTCAGGACTAGTATTTGAAAACCCAGAAGGAAAAAGGGGACAGCTTAACAGAAGGATGTATCTCCTATCTTCCCGAGCACGTAACTGTAAATGTTCGTCAAAATAACCTTGAAGACTTGACTCGAATTTGGAAACAGTGGGACTCAGACACTAAGGGTATCTTCATTGAAAAGTACGGGGATATAGCTCATTTGATAGCCATCAACGTAGATGAACAATTGATTCAAGCCTT
Organism: Gossypium hirsutum; assembly: GCF_007990345.1. Lineage (NCBI taxonomy): Eukaryota > Viridiplantae > Streptophyta > Magnoliopsida > Malvales > Malvaceae > Gossypium > Gossypium hirsutum. The sequence continues at coordinate 101,335,336 of NC_053433.1, read as the reverse complement.
GGTTCGATTCTGGGACCCAGCTTACCAGTGCTTTACTTTTAATCAAGAAGATACGACCCCGACCATTGAAGAATACACTGCTTTACTCCGTGTTGACAATGTACAGTTTTATAAGATATATGTGAAGGAGCCCAAACCAATGACCCTCAAGAAAAAGCTAATGAAGTTGACAGGAATGACCGATACATGGGCTAAAAAACAGATAAAGAAAAAGAACGAAGTTAGTTGTGTCCCATGGTTTTTACTGCGAGATATAGTTCAAAACCATCCAGACATATTGAGGAGGGTAGATTTGTTTGCTCTGGCCATTTATGGATTAATCGTCTTCCCGAAGGTTCTCGGACATATAGAAGTCGCGGTAGTAGATTTCTTCGAGAGGGTGAAGCAAGGAATCAACCTCGTCCCAACTATCTTGGCCGAGACTTTTAGATCTCTGAGTAATTGCAGGAGAAAAGGATAAGGACATTTTATCAGATGCTCACAGTTACTTAATGTCTGGATTCTAAGTCATTTCTAGAAAGTAGAGTGCACACCTTTCTATATGTTCTCAAAAACATTTGCCCCATTGAAAGCTTACCTCGAGAAAGATTGGCCGAAAGATGTCACCGATCAGCACTGGGTTTCGATTTTTCAAAACCTTCGTGCTGAAGAGATAACCTGGAGAGCACAATGGATCCGTCCTTCAGTTTTGATATATAAATGCGGAAGCCAAGATTGGGTACCTTTACTCGGATTATGGGGAGGGATTGGATATGCTCCGTTAATGGTTCAAAGGCAATTTGCTTCACGACAGTTCATACCCGCCGCCAGAGGATTGGCCCAATCAGAGTTTACATTTACAGGTGAAGGTTACATGAAAAGATTACGGGATATTGCAAAGGCCTGGAAAGAAATTCACCTAATGGAATTAGCTCTCTATGCTGATACTTTCACTCAAGATTATGACATATGGAGAAAACGACGGATGAATAGTCAACAAGTCTCGTCGACGAATTACACCTTCCAGAATCTTTTCTCAGAAGAAATGCTATCCGAGATGGAAATGGCAAGACGTGAATTTATACGCGAAAAGGACAAGCTGTTACGGGACCTTAGTTCTCTTCAAGAAAAAAACTACCAGCTGAAGATCGATGTTCAAATTGAAAAATCTAAAACCGTAAAAGTCCAAAGAGAAGTTGAGATCGTGAGAAACGACTTAAGAGGCCTTCATTCGGAAAATAAGAAATTAAGAAGCACTATAAAAAATAGTGGGCTGGGTAAATCACAGGCAGAATGGAAGGAAGAGCTAAACAAGATCAAAGGTGGGATAGAATTCTGGAAAGGGAAGGTGAAAAAAGAAGAGGAGAAAGCTGCACGTGCTACGATAGAGTTAAGAAAGAAAAATGCTAAATACAAAACTGTGTCTACAGAATTAATCACTAGTCAGTCTGAGCGTCGAGAGTTAAGAGGGAAAGTGCGAGATTTAAAAAATACGCTGCAGGCCTGTCAGTAACAATTGGATACTCTCCTAAAAACCTTAGATGAAAAGAACGACCAGTATGACAGAGACACTCACGCCTATAAAAAAGACCTCCAAGAAAAAGAAATGCAACTTGGCTTTTTGATCACTGAAATTCGCAAGGCGGCTATGCAAGTTGTGCAACTATCAGATGAAACCGAAGCTCTCAGTTGCCAATTCCCTCCGAGCCAAAGATCTAGCATATCAGAGTTCTTAGAACGTGTGAAGAAATATAGCGATATAGCTAGGAAATTTGTGTAACTGTTGAATAAAAAAATGACAAAATGTTTTGTGATAGACTCTTTTGATAAATGAAATGCCTAAGTAGAGGCTATCTTGAAATCAATACCAAATTCTTGCATATTCATTCATGATTGACATTCATTTGACATTTATTCATTCATCCATTCATTGCATATCCCACAATCATTCACTAAGGATAAAATCATATAATTCGCAATTGTGACACTACAAGTCTAGAATCACGTCATTCTTATAGGACGCGCCGACAAGCTAGAATAATGGAGGCTGAATTCAATGAAAAAATTGAAAGGATGGAAAGAACTCAAAGAGAACTGAATGAACAGTTGGCTAAGTCATAACAGGAGACAAGAGATCTGATGGTAAGATCTCGAGAGGAATCACTCGAGCAAAAGGATCGAATGGCCAAAATGATGGAAATGATGTCAGCTTTGGTTAAAGGAAAGGGACTTATGCAGAGCCCTGACGTTATGGAACATCAGTCAAGAGTTAATCATGATCAGGATCCGCTCTATCCCCCAGGATTCACTCCACCGCACGCTATGCAACACAAAGATGATACGCTCAAGGGGAACCTGCAGGCCTGGAGCAACGACCTGTGCCACCTGCTTATATAGGGCAAGGAATATTTGTATCAAACCCTGGAACTAATCCTGCTAATCTAATCGTTCCAGATTTGGATGATCCAGTAGAAATAGCCAGGTTGAAAATAGACGATCATGATGTTCGGGATAAGTATAGGAGCTTGGAAGAAAGGCTCAAGGCAATAGAAGGTACTGAAGTCTTTTCTGCATTAAGTGCCAAAGAGCTCAGTCTGGTGCCCGATCTGGTTCTACCTCCAAAGTTTAAGGTGCCAGATTTTAAAAAATACGACGGAACGAGATGTCCAAAGGCGCATCTTGTCATGTTTTACCGAAAAATGACGGGTTACGTGAATGAAAATAAGTTATTCATACATTGTTTCCAAGACAGCTTGATCGGATCGGCTCTTCGATGGTATAATCAACTTAGTAGAAAAAGGATTCAATCATGGAAGGACTTAGTGTCAGCATTTTGTGAATAGTACAAGCATGTATCTGACATGGTGGTTGATCAGCTAACTCTGCAAATGATAGAAAAAAAGCCAACAGAGACTTTTAGGCAATACGCTCAAAGATGGAGGGATATCTCGGCCCAAGTAGAACCACTACTGACTAAAACTGAGATAACGGTCCTCTTCATCAACACTTTGAAAGCTCCATTCTATGATAAGCTGGTAGGAAGTGCCACGAAAGACTTTGCGGATATTGTAATATCCGGGGAACTTATAGAGAATGCCGTCAAGAATGGAAGGATGAAAGGTCTCGAAAGCTCAAAAAGGGCAGCACCCATGAAGAAAAAAGAGCCAGAAACCCATATGGTGGGAACTGGAAGCCGCTATACTTCTAATTCGTACCAAACCAACCACGACCTCGATATCACCCACCTCCAAACTTCTATTTTCCTCCCTAAGGCCCTTACTATCAAGCAGCACCTCCTTACCCTTCCTACCCCGTTTACTCTACAAATAACCAAAGGCCAGGCGCCACAGTCCCACAAAATACCATACCTGCTCAAAGCCAACCCAAAAACGAACAAAGACCGGCAAAACCCAATCCCGAGAAACCTCAATTTACCCCTATTCCTGTATCGTATGGGGAACTGTACCCAAAACTATTGGAGAAACAATTGATATCCCCACATTATATGGCACCCCTGAAGCCTTCATACCCAAAATGGTACGATCCTAATGCCAGTTGCATGTACCACACCGGAAACTAGGGGCATTCTACAGAAAATTGTCTTGCTTTTAAAAGGAAGATTCAAGGACTCATTGATGTAGGCATTCTACGATTTGATGGCGCTAGCAATACGGCTAGGAACCCGTTCCCTAACCATACTGAAGGAAACGTGAGCGTGGTGACGAAGGAGAACAAATGGCAAGCCAAAAGATATGTTTCTGAAATAAAGACACCTCTGCAGAAGGTCTGGGAGGTACTGGTCAAAAAGGGGTTGTTATGTCGTCCCAGTAGAATTTTCGAAGAAAGAAATACAAAAGGTCAATGTTTTTGTGATTTCCATGGTATTGAAGGGCATGACATTCAGTCTTGTGATGAATTTAGAAGGTTACTTCAAGACATGATGGACAACAAGGAGATTGGGATCTTTAATAAAGAGGAAGAGGCCGATGAATGAGAAATATGCGCTTTTGACAATCAATCATCAGGTTGCCCTTATAGCGCCGATCGACCATTAGTGATTTATTACGATGCAAAGAAGGAACAAGTGAGACCAAAAATGATAATTGAAGTACCATCTCCTTTCCCTTACAAAGACAACAAGGCGGTACTGTGGAAATACGATGTCAATATTATCACACCTGAAGGTGGAAAATCTAAAGCCACTACTGGAAGTGTTGGTGAAGTAGGTCATTTTACCCGCAGCGAGAGATGTTATTCTAAAAAAGTTGAACCAAGGAAGAAGATTAGTGACTCGAAATAGAAAGGAAATGCACTAATGCATGAGGCTGAAGTCGAGCATGAAACCCTGTCCGAACAAGAAGCTAAAAAGCCTGTGGATGAGGAGGAAGCACAGGAATTCTTGAAGTTCATCAAGCATAGTGAATATAATGTTGTGGAACAATTGAGAAAACAACCAACACGAATCTTAGCATTATCTCTACTGTTGAATTCGGAACCACACCAGAACGCTCTGCTGAAAGTGTTAAATCAAGCTCATATGGCAAACAATATATCTGTTGAAAAGCTTGATAGGTGGGTGAATAACCTGAATGCGGATAATTTTATTTCTTTCAGTGATGACAAAATACCGCCAAATGGTAGGGGCTCCGTGAAAGCATTGCACATCACAACCCATTGCAAGGGTTACATAATACCGAATGTGCTCATTGATAACGGGTCAGCACTCAACGTCATGCCTTTAGCCACGCTTTCTAGAATTCCAATTGATCTGTCTTATCTAAGGCCTTGTCACTCCATAGTAAGGGCATTCGATGGGATAAGACGAGAAGTCATGGGAAAGATTGAGATCCCTCTAGAAGTGGGTCCCTACATAGATGATGTCGAGTTCCAGGTCATGGGCATTACACCTTCATATAATTGCCTTTTAGGAAGGCCCTGGATCCATTCTACTGGGGCAGTTCCTTCATCTCTCCATCAAAAGGTCAAATTTATCATGGATGGCTGTTTGGTCACTGTCGCGGGTGAAGAAGACATTGTCGCATCTATCTCTGCTGATGCACCGTACCTTGAAGTAAGCAAAGATGCAGTAAAATGTTCCTTCCGATCCCTTAAATTTATCAACGCTACATTTGTTGCTAAGGGAAATAGAATTCCCGTGCCTAAGCTGTCGAGGAATACCAAGATAGGAATTAAGCTGACTGTGGGAAAGGGAGCCCGAGTGAGGAAAGGTTTGGGAAGATATCAGCAAGGGATAGTTAAGGCTCTAAAACCAGTATACCACAAGGCTCGATACGGTTTAGGGTTCTATCCGAATGCATGATAAAGAAAAAAACAGTGGCAGAAAGATCAAGAAAGGAGGGTTGCTAGAGCCTTAGGCTGAGAATTGGAATGGGAGCCTATAACGTACCCTTCTTTGTCAAAAACATTTACATCTGTAGGAATGATATACTCAAGGCAAGATAATTCACGAAGTACGCTGTTTTTAATTGAAAGGGTTGTAAGAATGTCAGTATAAATGTCATTGATAAAGAAGCTGATGCGATTAATGATGTTTCAGTGATACGCCCTTGTCCTCTTGGATTCGATTTGAACAATTGGACTGCTGTGGATCTTCTTATAGTTTCTAAGTCTTCTCCAGAGTAATGCTCAATGTTAAATCTTCTTTTTGTATGTCCTCAAGTATAGAGGGATTCTTTTGTAAGAGCTTATGTTTGCTCTTTATCATTCAAATGAACATAATAGAGATGCATTTTGTCATGATCTTTTCATTCTCATTAACTTCATAATTATTCTCACTTCTCACAGCCTGTCATTACATGTATCTCACATCATGCCATAACATTATGCTTGTTGGTTCCAATAATTTGATGCTCCTCTATAGTTTCCTTTTCCATTCAACTTTTAGGTGCTCAGATATCAACGACATGAACAAACCCGTTACAAGTCTTAAAACCAATTTCGAGAAAGCTATTTGTTTAGGAGAATTCGAAGTTGAGAAAAATGATGAAGACTATGTCTCGTCTCCTGACTTGCTAAGAATGGTGGAACAAGAAGATAAACAGATTTTACCTCATCAAGAATCTGTTGAGACAGTAAACTTGGGAACTGAAGAAAAGAGGCAGAAGTGAAGATTGGGACCTCCATTTCAGATAACACCAGACATGATTTGATCGCCCTGCTTCATGAGTACAAAGATGTATTTGCATGGTCATATCAGGACATGCCAGGTTTGAACAAAAATATAGTGGTCCATAGACTCCTTTTGAAGCCAGAATGCAAACCTATTCAACAGAAGCTAAGACGAATGAGACCTGAAATGCTGTTGAAGATAAAAGAAGAAGTCAAGAAACAATTGGATGCTGGCTTCCTACAAGTCTCCAAATATTCAGAATAGGTGGCTAACATAGTCCCAGAACCGTAGAAAGACGGCAAAGTACGAATGTGTGTGGATTATCGCGACCTGAATCGAGCAAGTCCTAAAGATAATTTTCCCTTACCACACATTGATACATTAGTGGATAACACAGTGAAACATTCATTATTTTCTTTCATGGATGGATTCTCGGGTTATAAACAGATCAAGATAGCTCCTGAGGATATGGAGAAAACTACCTTCGTAACGATGTGGGGAACATTCTGCTACAAGGTGATGCCTTTCGGATTAAAGAATGCTGGGGCAACATATTAGAGGGCCATGGTGATGTTGTTCTATGACATGATGCATAAAGAAATAGAAGTCTACGTCGATGATATGATTGCTAAATCCCGAGGGGAAAAAGAGCATGTTCTGAACCTCAAGAAGTTGTTCGAAAGACTAAGAAACTTCCAGTTGAAGCTTAATCAAACCAAATGTACGTTTGGGGCTACCTCGGAAAAATTGCTAGGTTTCATTGTCAGCTAAAGAGGTATCGAGGTTAATCCAGATAAAATAAAAGCCATACAAAAACTACCACTTCCGCGCACGCAAAAAGAAGTCAGAGGATTTTTTGACTTCTTCAAAAACATAACCCGAGAGAATGGGACGAGGAATGCTAGGTGGCTTTTGACAAGATAAAATAGTATTTGTATAGTCCCCTGGTGCTAGTACCGCCAACTCCAAGAAGACCATTAATATTGTACCTGATTGTATTTGAAAATTCAATAGGTTGCGTACTGGGTTAACATGACAAGTCAGGGAAAATAGAAAAGGCGATTTACTACCTCAGCAAAAAGTTCACAGAGTATGAGGCAAAGTATTCGTCAATCGAAAAATTCTATTGCGCATTGGTTTGGGTAGCTCGAAGACTCAGGCAATATATGTTGTATCATACGACATGGTTAATTTCAAAGCTATACCCAATAAAGTACATGATGGAATCACCTGCACTTTTAGAAAGAATGGCGCGGTGGCAGATCCTACTATCGAAGTACGACATCGTCTATGTGAGTCAAAAGTCGATAAAAGGAAGTGCAATAGGTAACTTCTTAACAACTCGAACAACGGAGGAATATGAGCCATTGAGATTTGATTTCCCAGATGAAGACTTGATGTACATTACAGAAAAAGAATGCGAGTCATCAAAAGAAAAGTCGTGGAAGATGAGCTTTGATGGTGCGTCAAATGCATTGGGGCATGGGATTGAAGCAGTCTTAATATCACCAGAAGGGAATCATTATCCGTTTATTGCCAGATTGAACTTCTTTTGTACCAATAACATAGAGGAATATGAGGCTTGTATCATAGGACTTCGTGTAGCCATTGAATGAAATGTCCAAATTCTACAGGTATAAAGGGACTCAGCGCTGGTGATTTACCAAATCCGTGGAGATTGGGAAGTGAGGGATCTGAAATTGGTTAAATACAGTGATCTAGTGGAGGAACTGATTAAAAAATTCAAAGAAGTAACTTTTAATTACTTCCCACGAGAAGAAAACCAATTGGCTGATGCCCTGGCCACTTTGGCTTCAATGTTCAAAGCAAATAGAGAAACGGGAATAATGCCCCTCAAAATGAGCATATATGAGGCCCCTGCACATTGTTGTAGCATTGAGAAAGAAGCAGATGGACGACCATGGTTCCATGATATCTTAGAATATGTCAAGGATCAAAAATATCCCGAATAAGAAAATGAGAACGACAAAAGAACAATCAGAAGAATGGTAGTGAGATTTGTTCTTGATGGGGATATCATGTACCAAAGAGGAAAAGATCAAGTGCTTCTGAGATGCGTGGATACTATTGAAGCCAGAAAATACTTGAAGATGTCCATGAAGGAATTTGTGGGATGCATGCCAATGGTTTCACTATGGCCAGGAAGATTATGAGACTCAGTTACTACTGGCTGACGATGGAAAGCGACTGTATTAGTTATGCAAGAAAGTGCCACAAATGTCAAATTTATAGCGATAAAATTCATTTAGTCCCTTCGCCTCTTCATGTCATGACGTCTCCGTGGCCTTTTTCTATGTGGGGCATGGATGTTATAGGGCCAATTTCCCCAAAAGCTTCTAATGGACACTGATTCATTTTTGTGGTTATAGATTACTTCACAAAATGGATAGAAGCCACTTCGTTTGCTAATGTAACGAAGACTGCAGTTTGTAGGTTCTTGAAAAATGAAATCATTTGTCAATATGGTTTGCCTGAGAGAATCATTTCAGATAATGTCTTGAATTTGAACAACAAGATGATGAAAGAAGTGTGTGAGCAAATTCAAATAAAGTATCATAACTCCTCACCCTATCACCCGAAAATGAACGGAGCTGTTGAAGCGGCCAATAAAAATATTAAGAGGATTATTGGGAAAATGACCGAGACATATAAAGACTGGTACGAGAAGCTACCATTCGCTTTGTATGCATACCGTACATCTGTGCGAACATCTATGGGAGCAACCCCTTTCTCTCTGGTCTATAGAATGGAAGCTGTGTTGCCGATCGAAGTTGAGATCCCTTCTCTACGAGTCTTAATGGAGACAAAACTAGATGAATCAGAATGGGTTCAAACTCGATATGACCAGCTAAGTCTTATCAAAGAAAAACGTTTAAAGGCAATCTGTCATGGACAGATGTACCAAAAGAGAATGATTGCGGCCCATGACAAGAAAGTACGACCAAGAGAATTCCACGAAGGAGAACTCATACTAAGAAATATCCTCCCAATACAAAAAGACTTGCAAGGAAAATGGGCACCAAATTGGGAAGGACCATACGTCGTAAAAAAGGCTTTCTCAGGTGGAGCTTTGATTCTCACTGAGACGGATGAGAAGGAGTTACCAAATCCAATAAACTCTGATACTGTGAAGAAATATTATGCCTAAAAAAAAGAAAAAAAGATCAAGACGAAAACCCAGAAAGGGAGTCTTGATAAACAAAAGATCAAGATGAAAACCCGGAAAGGGTGTCTTGATAAACAAAAGATTAGGATAAAAACCCGAAAAGGCGTCTTAATGAAGCAGATCTGGGCCTAATGAGTAAAACGATTCAAGCAGTGAACAAGAGTACAGTATTTGAAGCATTTTCAGCAGCTCGAAATCTTTTACGTAAGAAGCCATGCTCGAAAAGATTTTTGATTAAGAAACGTGGAAGAGTTCATACGTTGAATACCCAGAACTTTTGTATCCACTAAGAGCAATTCCCTTTTTCTTGCTTTATGACTCTTTAAACCTTTTTGGTCAACTTTTTTTGTTTGTTACCTTTGAAATAAATATAAGTGTGAGGCATCTCTTTTTGTACCTATTTTGGCCATTTTTCATGCATCTCACGTATGGTCCATTTAAATGATAAATAGTGAAATGACATACTCCAAACAAAAGAAATATTGAGTATTACTCGGAGGAGAATTTGATAAGTACAAGAGCCTCAAAGCAAGAACAAAGTTCAACAGAAGGTAAAAGAGTGATATCCGAGAAACGCAGATTACTCGTAAAGCTTGAGGACGGGTACAAAGCCTGAAGAGAAAGCCAAGAATCGAAGCAATGAATGCAGATCATCACAAAAATCGTAACAAAAAGGGATATATGACGAACAAGCCCAAAGCTCATAGCATAATCGTGTAGGAATACAGGCATTTAAGACAAACGTGTGCACATCATGATAATATCATGCATGACATATATAGGTACTCCAACAGAGCAAAAGGTTTGGATGACAGATGTACTAAATCAAGGAAAAAGACACCCGAGTTCCACCAGATGGCAGGTTTTGGTTTTGATGTTTTATTTCAATTTTTCAATGTATGTTTCTAAAAAATCAACTCATATTGCGAGAGGTGAGTTGAGCTTTAGGTCACACGCTGAGGTATTTTCAATTTTTGTTTTTCAATTTATGTCTCAAAAAAATCAACTCATATTGCGAGACGTGAGTTGAGTCTCAGGTAACACGCTGAGGTATTTTCAATTTTTGTTTTTCAATTTATGTTTCAAAAAAAAAATCAACTCATATTGCGAGAGGTGAGTTGAGCCCCAGGTAAGACGCTGAAGTATTTTCAATTTCTGTTTTTTAATTTATTTTCCAAAAAAAATCAACTTATATTGCGTGAGGTGAGTTGAGTATCAGGTCACACACGGAGGATAAAGATTGGAGCAGATCGAAGACAGTGAATCTCATATCTCTAAAGTTACAATGAGGCATATTGAAGAGACTTGAAGAAAAGAAGCACCAAAAGAAGTTGGGATCCTACAAGACCAGGCAAAATTGACCCTTTTAAGGTCTTTGCTCCATTCAATGTATAAATACTTATGAATTATTTTGAGATATTATTGATAGGGATTATAAATTGAGAAGAATTTATTTTGATTGTGAGTTGAGGATTTTGCTTGAGGACAAGCAAACGTTTAAGTGTGAGGATATTTGATAAACCGTAATTTATACATATTTTTATCCCATGCTTAGCACATTTATGGATGATTTCTCCATAGATTTGGTGAATTAGATGCTCCTAATTCTTTAATTTCATGTTTTATACTTCGGTGAGCATAGGAGAATAAAAAAGCGAGAAACAGGCCGAAAACGGAGAAAATAGACCCACGTGGGAAATCAACACGGCCTGGACTTCCTCACACGGGCGTGGCACACGGTCGTGTCCATTTGGTAGGGTCAAAGCACGACTTACACTGGTAGACTACATGCCCGTGCTTATTCAACAGCCTTAACCACGGGATGGAGTAATCGCACACGGGCGTGTCACACGGG